>NC_056444.1:27072086-27372086 GCF_018296145.1 Oncorhynchus tshawytscha
CACTCTCTCCTCTAGAGAGTCTCCCATCACATACAATGCATTCAGAAAGTATTCAGATTCCTAGATTTTTTCCCACATTTTATTACGTCACAGCCTTGTTCTAAAATGTATTAAGAGAGAGGAGAGAGGATGTAGAGAATAAATGACAGGGAGAGGAGAGAGGATGTAGAGAATAAATGACAGGGAGAGGAGAGAGGATGTAGAGAATAAATGACAGGGAGAGGAGAGAGATGTAGAGAATAAATGACAGGGAGAGGATGAGAGAATAAATGACAGAGAATAAAAATGACAGGGAGAGGTGAGAGGATGTAGAGAATAAATGACAGGGAGAGGTGAGAGGATGTAGAGAATAAATGACAGGGAGAGGAGAGAGGATGAAGAGAATAAATGACAGGGAGAGGTGAGAGGATGTAGAGAATAAATGACAGAGAGGAGGATTTCAGAGGATAAATGACAGAATAAATGACAGGGAGAGGAGAGAGGATGTAGAGAATAAATGACAGGGAGAGGTGAGAGGATGTAGAGAATAAATGACAGGGAGAGGTGAGAGGATGTAGAGAATAAATGACAGGGAGAGGTGAGAGGATGTAGAGAATAAAGTGACAGGGAGAGGTGAGAGGATGTAGAGAATAAATGACAGGGAGAGGTGAGAGGATGTAGAGAATAAATGACAGGGAGAGGTGAGAGGATGTAGAGAATAAATGACAGGGAGAGGTGAGAGGATGTAGAGAATAAATGACAGGGAGAGGTGAGAGGATGTAGAGAATAAATGACAGGGAGAGGTGAGAGGATGTGAGAATAAATGACAGGGAGAGGTGAGAGGATGTAGAGAATAAATGACAGGGAGAGGTGAGAGGATGTAGAGAATAAATGACAGGGAGAGGTGAGAGGATGTAGAGAATAAATGACAGGGAGAGGTGAGAAGATGTAGAGAATAAATGACAGGGAGAGGAGAGAGAGATGTCCCAGAATAAATGACAGGGAGAGGTGAGAGGATGTAGAGAATAAATGACAGGGAGAGGTGAGAGGATGTAGAGAATAAATGACAGGGAGAGGTGAGAGGATGTAGAGAATAAATGACAGAGAGAGGTGAGAGGATGTAGAGAATAAATGACAGGGAGATGTGAGAGGATGTAGAGAATAAATGACAGAGAGAGGTGAGAGGATGTAGAGAATAAATGACAGGAGAGAGGAGAGGATGTAGAGAATAAATGACAGAGAGAGGTGAGAGGATGTAGAGAATAAATGACAGGGAGAGGAGAGAGGATGTAGAGAATAAATGACAGGGAGAGGTGAGAGGATGTAGAGAATAAATGACAGGGAGAGGTGAGAGGATGTAGAGAATAAATGACAGGGAGAGGAGAGAGGATGTAGAGAATAAATGACAGGGAGAGGAGAGGGATGTAGAGAATAAATGACAGGGAGAGGAGAGAGGATGTAGAGAATAAATGACAGGGAGAGGAGAGGATGGAGAATAAATGACAGGGAGAGGTGAGAGGATGTAGAGAATAAATGACAGGGAGAGGAGAGAGGATGTAGAGAATAAATGACAGGGAGAGGTGAGAGGATGTAGAGAATAAATGACAGGGAGAGGTGAGAGGATGTAGAGAATAAATGACAGGGAGAGGTGAGAGGATGTAGAGAATAAATGACAGGGAGAGGAGAGGGATGTAGAGAATAAATGACAGGGAGAGGAGAGAGGATGTAGAGAATAAATGACAGGGAGAGGAGAGAGGATGTAGAGAATAAATGACAGGGAGAGGAGAGAGGATGTAGAGAATAAATGACAGGGAGAGGAGAGAGGATGTAGAGAATAAATGACAGGGAGAGGAGAGAGGATGTAGAGAATAAATGACAGGGAGAGGAGAGAGGATGTAGAGAATAAATGACAGGGAGAGGAGAGAGGATGTAGAGAATAAATGACAGGGAGAGGTGAGAGGATGAGAGAATAAATGACAGGGAGAGGAGAGAGGATGTATAAATGACAGGGAGAGGAGAGAGGATGTAGAGAATAAATGACAGGGAGAGGTGAGAGGATGTAGAGAATAAATGACAGGGAGAGGTGAGAGGATGTAGAGAATAAATGACAGGGAGAGGAGAGAGGATGTAGAGAATAAATGACAGGGAGAGGTGAGAGGATGTAGAGAATAAATGACAGGGAGAGGAGAGAGGATGTAGAGAATAAATGACAGGGAGAGGAGAGAGGATGTAGAGAATAAATGACAGGGAGAGGAGAGAGGATGTAGAGAATAAATGACAGGGAGAGGTGAGAGGATGTAGAGAATAAATGACAGGGAGAGGAGAGGATGTAGAGAATAAATGACAGGGAGAGGTGAGAGGATGTAGAGAATAAATGACAGGGAGAGGTGAGAGGATGTAGAGAATAAATGACAGGAGGTGAGAGGATGTAGAGAATAAATGACAGGGAGGATGTAGAGAATAAATGACAGGGAGAGGTGAGAGGATGTAGAGAATAAATGACAGGGAGAGGTGAGAGGATGTAGAGAATAAATGACAGGGAGAGGTGAGAGGATGTAGAGAATAAATGACAGGGAGAGGTGAGAGGATGTAGAGAATAAATGACAGGGAGAGGAGAGAGGATGTAGAGAATAAATGACAGGGAGAGGTGAGAGGATGTAGAGAATAAATGACAGGGAGAGGTGAGAGGATGTAGAGAATAAATGACAGGGAGAGGTGAGAGGATGTAGAGAATAAATGACAGGGAGAGGTGAGAGGATGTAGAGAATAAATGACAGGGAGAGGAGAGAGGATGTAGAGAATAAATGACAGGGAGAGGAGAGAGGATGTAGAGAATAAATGACAGGGAGAGGTGAGAGGATGTAGAGAATAAATGACAGGGAGAGGAGAGAGGATGTAGAGAATAAATGACAGGGAGAGGAGAGAGGATGTAGAGAATAAATGACAGGGAGAGGAGAGAGGATGTAGAGAATAAATGACAGGGAGAGGTGAGAGGATGTAGAGAATAAATGACAGGGAGAGGAGAGAGGATGTAGAGAATAAATGACAGGGAGAGGTGAGAGGATGTAGAGAATAAATGACAGGGAGAGGTGAGAGGATGTAGAGAATAAATGACAGGGAGAGGTGAGAGGATGTAGAGAATAAATGACAGGGAGAGGAGAGAGGATGTAGAGAATAAATGAAGGGAGAGGAGACAGGATGAGAGAATAAATGACAGGGAGAGGATGTAGAGACATGTAGAGAATAAATGACAGGGAGAGGAGAGGATGTAGAGAATAAATGACAGGGAGAGGTGAGAGGATGTAGAGAATAAATGACAGGGAGAGGTGAGAGGATGTAGAGAATAAATGACAGGGAGAGGTGAGAGGATGTAGAGAATAAATGACAGGGAGAGGTGAGAGGATGTAGAGAATAAATGACAGGGAGAGGTGAGAGGATGTAGAGAATAAATGACAGGGAGAGGTGAGAGGATGTAGAGAATAAATGACAGGGAGAGGTGAGAGGATGTAGAGAATAAATGACAGGGAGAGGAGAGAGGATGTAGAGAATAAATGACAGGGAGAGGTGAGAGGATGTAGAGAATAAATGACAGGGAGAGGTGAGAGGATGTAGAGAATAAATGACAGGGAGAGGTGAGAGGATGTAGAGAATAAATGACAGGGAGAGGTGAGAGGATGTAGAGAATAAATGACAGGGAGAGGAGAGAGGATGTAGAGAATAAATGACAGGGAGAGGTGAGGAGACTGATTACACATTTTGCTAGAAGAGCAGAATGAAATAAAAACACCTGGAAAACAACAGGAAGAGAAGAAAAGCGCAAACACATCAGAAATTCAAAATGAGAAGGGGAAGTTGATTGAGAGGCCATGCACAGACACAGACACACACACACACTGTTGTGCTATCACTGACACACACGTACACACTTTCTCAAACAATGCTGCTTGCATCAGTCCATCTCAGAGAAATACGGGCAGTAGTTCATGGTATGGTTTCCCGGTTTCATGTGTATGATGATTAAGGCAGCCTGAGCTGTTGAGACGAAATTACTCTGATACTGTTTCATCCAACAGGATTATTGATTCCCCATTGACATAAACCACAGCAATGCTTCATCCTATAAACCCAACTCCATTTGCAGAAGAACCAAGGAAATCAAGACCGTACATGTATAAGTGTATACTAACCACACATGCAGTACGCACTTCCAGGAATCAGTGTGATATGACTTTGATACATTTTTCTGTTCATTATGAATCGTAAATCTGCTTGGTTCTATTCGTTATTAAAAACTATGATAACCATATTGTTATCATTAGAAAGTATGAGCTATATGGAAAATTCAGCATGTACACACACACACACACACACACACACACACACACACACACACACACACACACACACACACACACACACACAGGACTTACAGTACACGGTAAAGAGAAGTGTCAGTTGTCATATCACTTCCTTTGTGAAATCACATGACCGAGAGAGCCACAGGTCTCAGTACACTTACTGGAAGTTCTGTCAACCAAAACAAGCCATCAACAACTGTAAACTACCCAGTTATCAGTAATCTTTATAAACCATTAACAGTAAACTGTTATCAGTAATCTTTAACAAAGTTATGACTCATCAAAACAATGCAAAACCCAGCAGTGTTTTCCCTAGAGTTTATTTTCTCAGGCAGAATGCCAAGACTAGTCCCTATAGACTGACATCCAGGTCTGGGGCCTTCACAGAAGTTTCCATTGAAATTAACTGATTCCAAATTATAGACTCAAGTAAAAAAAAAACGAATAGTGTTTAATGCATATTTTTCCACAAGTGGGAAGCCAAGTAGAAAAAACAAATATTCACCAGAGTTTTCCATGGCAATGAAACGAAAGGATGTGACAATGAAAATAAAGTGGGCAACAGGGGAGGCCCGCCGGAACGATAGCTCATTATAGGGAAAACACTGACAAGTCTAAGCAAAAGTCAGTTGAAGACTGTCAATTAACTACACTACAGTCTAGTCCCAACTCTTTGTGCCACTGTGATGTGTACGTTTATTACTCTCATCCAGGGATGCAAATTTCACTGGGGACAGGGGGGACATGACCCCTCCACAATCTGAAATTGCATTTTTGTCCCGCCAAGTTTAATCATTGGAATGTGATACAAAACTAGGCAACGGTGTGCTTTAGGATAATGCGGACACTTCTGAGCGGTCAGGTAGGCTGTTTGGAGTGTTAATCTGACTGGATAAAATAAAACATTTAAATATTATGTCCCCCCCCACTTCTAAGTTGTGCCCCTGTTCTCATCTTATCCCAGAAGATAAGAGCCAGAAGATGATGTAACTGGGCTGGGCTGTATAGTGGTAACAGTTATGGTACACTAGACTACATACCCATGACTGGGGGCATTCACAGTTCAGCCTGAGGACTATATATTAACTCTCCAACAACCCTTGACTTACTTTACATTCCTTTCTGCTCCTAGTGGAGGGAAGGGCCCCACAAAAAACATTAAAATCAGAATCACATATATTTGCAAACATATTTACATATACCCGGAATTTGATTTGGTAAAATGGTGCTGCTGAGTATACAAAATCAACACACAGAATTTAAAGGTGATAAACATAATATACTGACAGAATATTTTACGACTAATTTACAAATCCACATACACCTTTAACAGAAAAAAATCAATAATTATGCATGGTACGGATGTACAAATAAAAAAAGGGATGATGTGTAATGAAGCAGAACTATATACGGTGCCTTCGGAAAGTATTCAGACCCCTTGACTTTTTCCACATTTTGTTACATTACAGCCTTATTCTAAAAATGGTTTAAATAAATAAAAATCCTCAGCAATCTACAGACAATACACCATCATGATGAAGCAAAAACACATTTTGAGAAATGTTTGCAAATGTAATAAAAAATAAAAAACAGAACAATCGGGTTCTTGGTCACCTCCCGACCAAGGCCCTTCACCACTGATTGCTCAGTTTGGACGGGCGGACAGCTTTAGGAAGAGTCTTAATGGTTCTAAAATTATTCCATTTCAGAATGATGGAGGCCACTGTGTTCTTGAGGACCTTCACTGCTGCAGAAATGTTTTGGTATCCTTCCCCAGATCTGTGCCTTGACAGAATCCTGTGTCATGACGTTGGCCTGGGGTTAGGTTTATGACAGTCATAAATACCTCTTCCCCCCTTTTTCCTCTCTCTACCCTACTGATGTTACATTTGCAAACCCCTTTGGTTAACATAGGGATTCTGGGAACATCAGAAGGTGGGGGGAAATGAACTATATTCTGGGAATCCGACCAATTGAACATATACAGTGGTACTTAATGAATATGATGTCAGTTCGGTTGTCATCTGAGACATTCTCATCAATGATAAGATGACATAAACTCTACAATGGAATGTCTACACATCAGAGTTATCAGATTCACATGGAATTGTTGTTCAATTTAAATGTTTGATATTTGTGATGGGTTGAAATTTGATTTTAGCTTCTAAAATGTGAGATTTGGGTTTTCATAAGATAGGGCTATGCTCAATCAGTGGCCCGCCCCTGTGGAGGGACATTGGCTATAAAGCCTTGACGACAATATAGCCTGCTGTTCCGAGGATGTGAGGACGACGGTCCGATGTCAGAATGGTTCAGATAATCAGATAGTCATTTGTAATCAAGTTATGATTAATTATGTGTATGTGTAATTCTGTGTGATTAGTTAGGTATTTAGTAAATAAATAATTAAACCCAATTTTGTATTGCTGATTCAACTTGTTAGCCAGGGTTCATGAAGATAACCAAGAATTTACAACTTTCAGATGAGACTGAATTAAGATGACGATTAATATTGACTGCTATTGATGTAAAATATTACTAGGTCTTTAAGAGTTTAGTCGGAAGATAACAGCTCTATAAATATTATTTTGTGGTGCCCCGACTCTCTAGTTAATTACATTTACATGATTAGCTCAAATAGGTGATATTAATTACAGAGAAATTATTTTATAGAATAGCATGTCATATCACTTTTAGCCAAAGACACTAGCCAAAGACACGTTTAGCCAAAGACACGACACCTGTCTCTGAGCTCTACGGACAATTCCTTTGACCTCATGTCTTGGTTTTTGCACTGACATGCCCTGTCAACTGTGGGACCTCATATAGACAGGTGTGTGCCTTTCTAAATCATGTCCAATCTATTGAATTTACCGCAGGTGGACTCCAATCAAATTGTAGAAACATCTCAAGGATGATCAATGGAAACAGGATGCACCTGAGCTGAATTTCGAGTCTCATAGCAAAGTGTCTGAATACTTATGTAAATAAGGTATTTCTGTTTTTAAGTTTAAATAAAATGTCCAATCAATCCTAAAAACTTGATTTCGCTATGTCATTATAGGGTATTGTGTGTAGATTTCTGAGGAAATTGTTTAATTGAATCATTTTTAGAATATGTCTGTAACGTAACAAAATGTGGAAAAAGTCAAGGGGTCTGAAAACTTTCCCAAGGCACTGTATGCAGTCAGACAGTGCAGAGTTCAAAAATGAGATAAAGGGCTTAGCATGTCCCAGATAGAAATGCTATATAGTCCTCCATAAATGCGTTGAAAATTATAAAGAATTAAAGCAAGAATTATACTTTTATCTGTGGCTTAACAAAGCCCTGTAGCAATTTTTATTCCTGTTAGAGAGAGAATGAGGAAGTAGCCTACTGCTTGCAAAGTTAGCTGCCGTGACTTGCAATGAAATATGTCACTTTTTCTTTCAAGTGAAACCAGAAAAGAATGTAATTCTTCTGTACCCTTTATGCTATATTTCATATCACGTCTTAGACAAGCATTTTCTTCTAGCCTTTAAGCTGTGTTTCTTTTCAAAGAAAAGTGTTAAAGACTCAGTACTGGTACAGAAGCCATAAGCTGGTAAAGCTGGCTCAGATAGAGAGACAGATGGTGAGGATTCCAGAACCTTCTTTGGCATGTCAAGTCAAGAGGGTTCCTAATGAAGTCACTCCACCCCTCTTCCTCTCTTCCCTTCTCTCTCTCTCTTCCTTCTCTCTCATCCCTCCCCTCATCATATCCAAGACAACAGAACTGATTAATAAAGAGTGATGTGTGGCAGGGGTTGTTTGAGCCACATCCTTATCTCACTGTAGTCAACAAACCTAGCAAATACATTTGTATAATATCATCATTGACACAGGTCTGTATTGAAGTACAGTAAAATACTTTATAATCACACACGTGTTTCATTATACGTTTCCAAAGATAACTAACTCCTGCTGTACATGTGTATCAGCCTGTAAACCTCATTGATGGTCAAACACAAGCTGGCAAGCTTCTGTGTGCTGTGTAACAGGACACACTGTTCAGTTAAGACCATCTTCAGAAAACACACTAAAGCAATAAGGAATGATGATGATCGCTGTTCACACAGAACACCATCTCTGTTTACACTCATAAAGTCACATTGTGTGCATGCGTGTTATGCTTTGCAGTCCTTTGTACTTTCCTCATTATGGGAATGTTTTTCCGTAGAGGCCTGTAAGAATGGACGCCTGGACGCCGTATGAAGCTCTTTATCTGCAGTAGTTCCAGTACACAGTGATTTCAAAGTTCTGTATGAAGCTCTTTATCTGCAGTAGTTCCAGTCCACAGTGATTTCAAAGTTCTGCGTAAAGCTTTTCCCCATGGATTTAAATTCAAAGGCACAGTACTATGCTGTTTATCAAGTCTACCAGGTCAGTTGTGAAACATTTTAAATAGATTTAATCAATTTATTGTAATGAGGCCAATCTGGATGAATTAAAGTTCAATCAAATATACACCACCATGACAAATAAAGTGTCCACCTATGAATTTACCTTTCAAAACACAAGTGATGTGCTGTTAATCAAATCTTTAAAAAAAAAGGGCTATCTAGAACCAAATAGATTTCTTCGGCTGTCCCCATAGGAAAACCCCTCGAAGAATCATGTAGAACCCTTTTGGATACAGGTAAAACCCTTTTGGGTTCCATGTAGAACCCTTTCCATGGAGGGTTTTACAGGGAAACAATAAGGGTTCTCCAATGGGGACAGCCAAGGACCCCTTTTGGAACCCTTTTTTCTAAGAGTGTATACATCCACAATGAATGAAAAGGCCTCTGTGTGAAGCGGAACTGCTATTTTCAGGGCCACAAAACCGAAAGCCTGAAACCTTGAAGGAGCATAATGACCATAATGACATCATCATCCAGAGACAGGTAATGTACAGTGCATAATCAAAAAGAGAGGTAATGTATCACTACTCCCCATCCATTCATTCCCTAACCAGAAACCTTGGATTGATGGCAGCATTCGTGTGAAACTGAAGGCATGAACCACTGCTTTTAATCAGGGCAAGGTGTCTGGTAACATGACTGAATACAAACAGTGCAGCTATTCCCTCCGCAAGGCTATCAAACAAGCTAAGCGCCAGTACAGAGACAAAGTAGAATCTCAATTCAACGGCTCAGACACAAGAGGCATGTGGCAGGGTCTACAGTCAATCACGGACTACAGGAAGAAACCCAGCCCAGTCACGGACCAGGATGTCTTGCTCCCAGGCAGACTAAATAACTTTTTTGCCCGCTTTGAGGACAATACAGTGCCACTGACACGGCCTGCAACGAAAGCATGCGGTCTCTCCTTCACTGCAGCCGAAGTGAGTAAGACATTTAAACGTGTTAACCCTCGCAAGGCTGCAGGCCCAGACGGCATCCCCAGCCGCGCCCTCAGAGCATGCGCAGACCAGCTGGCCGGTGTGTTTACGGACATATTCAATCAATCCCTATACCAGTCTGCTGTTCCCACATGCTTCAAGAGGGCCACCATTGTTCCTGTTCCCAAGAAAGCTAAGGTAACTGAGCTAAACGACTACCGCCCGTAGCACTCACATCCGTCATCATGAAGTGCTTTGAGAGACTAGTCAAGGACCATATCACCTCCACCCTACCTGACACCCTAGACCCACTCCAATTTGCTTACCGCCCAAATAGGTCCACAGACGATGCAATCTCAACCACACTGCACACTGCCCTAACCCATCTGGACAAGAGTAATACCTATGTGAGAATGCTGTTCATCGACTACAGCTCGGGGTCTCGACCCCGCCCTGTGCAACTGGGTTCTGGACTTCCTGATGGGCCACCCCCAGGTGGTGAGGGTAGGCGAGACGGCCTACAGGGAGGAGGTGAACAACATCTCCTCCCCGCTGATCCTCAACACTGGGGCCCCACAAGGGTGCGTTCTGAGCCCTCTCCTGTACTCCCTGTTCACCCACGACTGCGTGGCCATGCACGCCTCCAACTCAATCATCAAGTTTGCGGATGACACAACAGTGGTAGGCTTGATTACCAACAACGACGAGACGGCCTACAGGGAGGAGGTGAGGGCCCTCGGAGTGTGGTGTCAGGAAAATAACCTCACACTCAACGTCAACAAAACTAAGGAGATGATTGTGGACTTCAGGAAACAGCAGAGGGAACACCCCCATCCACATCGATGGAACAGTAGTGGAGAGGGTAGCAAGTTTTAAGTTCCTCGGCATACACATCACAGACAAACTGAATTGGTCCACTCACACAGACAGCATCGTGAGGAAGGCGCAGCAGCGCCTCTTCAACCTCAGGAGGCTGAAGAAATTCGGCTTGTCACCAAAAGCACTCACAAACTTCTACAGATGCACAATCACAGAGCAGGGCAGGGGGAGGTGCACAGAGAGCATCCTGGCGGGCTGTATCACCGCCTGGTATGGCAACTGCACCGCCCTCAACCGTAAGGCTCTCCAGAGGGTAGTGAGGTCTGCACAACGCATCACCGGGGGCAAACTACCTGCCCTCCAGGACACCTACACCACCCGATGCTACAGGAAGGCCATAAAGATCATCAAGGACATCAACCACCCGAGCCACTGCCTGTTCACCCCGCTGTCATCCAGAAGGCGAGGTCAGTACAGGTGCATCAAAGCTGGGACCGAGAGACTGAAAAACAGCTTCTATCTCAAGGCCATCAGACTGTTAAACAGCCACCACTAACATTGAGTGGCTACTGCCAACACACTGTCAATAACACTGACTCTACTCCAGCCACTTTAATAATGGGAATTGATGGGAAATGATGTAAATATATCACTAGCCACTTTAAACAATGCTACCTTATATAATGTTACTTACCCTACATTATTCATCTCATATGCATACGTAGATACTGTACTCTATATCATCGACTGCATCCTTATGTAATACATGTATCACTAGCCACTTTAACTATCCCACTGATGTCTTGCTTCAATATATCCACATAATTTTCCTCCCTCATGATGCCATCTATTTTGTGAAGTGCACCAGTCCCTCCTGAGCAAAGCACCCCCCACAACATGATGCTGCCACCCCTGTGCTTCACGGCTTAAAACCCTCCCCCTTTTTTCTCCAAACATAACGATGGTCATTTGGCCAAACAGTTCTATTTTGGTTTCATCAGACCAGAGGACATTTCTCCAAAAAGTACAATCTTCATCCCCATGTGCAGTTGCAAACCATAGATTGGCTTTTTCATGGCGGTTTTGGAGCAGTGGCTTCTTCCTTGCTGAGTGGACTCGTTTTACTGTGAATATAGATCATTTTGAACCTGTTTCCTCCAGCATCTTCACAAGATCCTTTGCTGTTATTCTGGGATTTATTTGCACTTTTCATACCAAAGTACGTTCATCTCTAGGAGACAGAAAACGTCTCCTTCCTCAGAGGGATGACGGCTGCATGATCCCATGGTGTTTATACTTGCGTACTATTGTTTGTACAGATGAACGTGGTACCTTCAGGCATTTGGAAATTGCTCCCAATGATGAACCAGACTTGTGGAGGTCTACAATTTTTTTTCTGAGGTCTTGGCTGATTTCTTCTGATTTTCCCATGATGTCAAGCAAATAGACACTGCGTTTGAAGGTAGGCCCTTCTTTGGACACTGTGTTAACTAACCTCCAGACGAGCATCAATGACATACAACTCTCCTTACGTGGCCTCCAACTGCTCTTAAATGCAAGTAAAACTAAATGCATGCTCTTCAACCGATCTCTGCCCGCCTGTCCAGCATCACTACTCTGGATGGTTCTGAATTAGAATATGTGGACAATTACAAATACCTAGGTGTCTGGTTAGACTGTAAACTCTCCTTCCAGACTCACATTAAGCAACTCCATTCCAAAATTAAATCTAGAATCAGCTTCCTATTTCGCAACAAAGCATCCTTCACTCATGCTGCCAAACATACCCTGGTAAATCTAACTATCCTACCGATCCTTATCTTTGTCGATGTCATTTACAAAAGAGCCTCCAACACTCTACTCAGCAAATTGGATGAGGTCTATCACAGTGCCATCCATTTTGTCACCAAAGCCCCATATACTACCCACCACTGTGACCTGTATGCTCTCGTTGGCTTGCTCTCGCTTCATATTCGTCGCCAAACCCACTGGCTCCAGGTCATCTATAAGTCTTTGCTAGGTAAAGCCCCGCCTTATCTCAGCTCACTGGTTACCATAGCAGCACCCACCCGTAGCACGCGCTCCAGCAGGAATATTTCACTGGTCACCCCCAAAGCCTATTCCTCCTTTGGCCGCCTTTCCTTACAGTTCTCTGCTGCCAATGACTGGAATGAATTGCAAAAATCACTGAAGCTGGAGACTCATATCTCCCTCACTAATTTTAAGCATCAGCTGTCAGAGCAGCTCACAGAGCACTGCACCTGTACATAGCCCATCTGTAAATAGCCCATCCAACTACCACGTCCCCATATTGATTTTGTTTTTTTTGCTCCTTTGCACCCCAGTATCTCTACTTGCACATTCATCTTTTGCACATCTATCACTCCAGTGTTTATTTGCTAAATTGTAATTACTTTGCCACTACGGCCTATTTATTGCCTTACCTCCTTAATCTTACCTCATTTGCACACACTGTTTATATATTTTTTCTATTGTGTTACTGACTGTATGTTTGTTTATTCCATGTGTAACTCTGTGTTGTTGTTTGTGTCGCACTGCTTTGCTTTATCTTGGCCAGGTCGCAGTTGTAAATGAGAACTTGTTCTCAACTGGCCTACCTGGTTAAATAAAGGTGAAATAAAATTTAAAAATTAAAATGCATCCACAGGTACACCTCCAATTTTTTTCTGAGGTCTTGCCTGATTTGTTTTGATTTTCCCATGATGCCAAGCAAAGAGGCACAAGCACTGAGTTTGAAGGTAGGCCTTGAAATACATCCACAGGTACACTTCCAATTGACTCAAAAGATGTCAATTGGCCTATCAGAAGATTCTAAAGCCATGACATAATTTTCTGGAATTTTCCAAGCTGTTTAAAGGCACAGTCAACTTAGTGTATGTAAACCTCTGACCCACTGGAATTGTGATTCAGTGAATTATAAGTGAAATAATCTGTCTGTAAACAATTGTTGGAAAAATGACTTGTGCCATGCAAAGTAGACGTCCTAACTGACTTGCCAAATCTATAGTTTGTTAACAAGAAATTTGTGGAGTGGCTGAAGAACAAGTTTTAATGACTCCAACCTAAGTGTATGTAAACTTCCGACTTCAACTGTATCTACCCTCTCATTGGCTAGAAAGGTCCCACCTGATCTTGCCTCCTCACGAATGCCTTCCAGTCTGAGCACCAGTCTCTTTATCTAACATTCCAGTCCTTAGCATTTCTTGTCACTGCCTTTCACACTTGATATGGAGTACAGGGAGTGGATTAGCTTAAGAGACTGGTACCCAGTCAAACTGACTTTCAATTCAGAATAGATTTATTATTATTATTTTAATTGTTAGAGTAGCCACTTGAGTATCTGGTCAATATAATGGATACTCTGGTCACACGATTGTTTCAATCTACATGTTTTTCTTGAACAATCAAAAAGGACTGGCTTGAAAGACTAACAGGAGGAATTTGCCCTTGTGTGCACAACTACGCTGGTGTCTCATCACCAGTCTACAGAAAGATGGACAGCGAGAGAAAGAGAGAGAGAGAGAGACACAGAGAGACAGAGAGAGAGAGAGAGAGAGAGAGAGACAGAGAGAGAGACAGAGAGAGAGACAGAGAGAGAGAGAGAGACAGAGAGAGAGACAGAGAGAGAGACAGAGAGAGAGAGACAGAGAGAGAGACAGAGAGAGAGACAGAGAGAGAGAGAGAGAGACAGAGAGAGAGAGAGAGAGAGAGAGACAGAGAGAGAGAGAGAGACAGAGAGAGAGACAGAGAGAGAGACAGAGAGAGAGAGAGAGAGAGAGAGAGACAGAGAGAGAGAGAGAGAGAGAGAGAGAGACAGAGAGAGAGAGAGAGAGACAGAGAGAGACAGAGAGAGAGAGACAGAGAGAAAAAGAGAGAATGACTTTGAAAGTGGAAAATGAGAGAGAGAGAGAGAGAGAGAGAGAGAGAGAGAGAGAGAGAGAGAGAGAGACAGAGAGAGAGAGAGAGAGAGAGAGAGAGAGACAGAGAGAGAGAGAGAGAGAGAGAGACAGAGAGAGAGAGAGAGAGAGAGAGAGAGAGAGAGAGAGAGAGAGAGAGAGAGAGAGAGAGAGAGAGACAGAGAGAGAGAGAGAGAGAGACAGAGAGAGAGACAGAGAGACAGAGAGAGAGACAGAGAGAGAGAGAGAGAGAGAGAAGAGAGAGAGAAGAGAAGAAAGAGAATGACTTTGAAAGTGGAAAATGAAGAGAGAGAGAGAGAGAGAGAGAGAGAGAGAGAGAGAGAGAGAGAGAGAGAGAGAGAGAGAGACAGAGAGAGAGAGAGACAGAGAGAGAGACAGAGAGAGAGAGAGAGAGAGAGAGAGAGAGAGAGAGAGAGAGAGAGACAGAGAGAGAGAGAGAGAGAGAGAGAGAGACAGAGAGACAGAGAGAGAGACAGAGAGAGAGAGAGAGAGAGAGAAAAAAGAGAGAATGACTTTGAAAGTGGAAAATGAAGAGAGAGAGATAGAGAGAGAGACAGAGAGAGAGAGAGAGAGAGAGAGAGAGAGACAGAGAGAGACAGAGAGAGAGAGAGAGAGAGAGAGAGAGAGAGAGACAGAGAGAGAGACAGAGACAGAGAGAGAGACAGAGAGAGAGACAGAGAGACAGAGAGAGAGACAGAGAGAGAGAGACAGAGAGAGAGAGACAGAGAGAGAGAGAGAGAGACAGAGAGAGAGAGAGAGAGAGAGAGAGACAGAGAGACAGAGAGAAGAGAGAGAAAAAGAGAAAAAGAGAATGACTTTGAAAGTGGAAAATGAAGAGAGAGAGAGAGAGAGAGAGAGAGAGAGAGAGAGAGAGAGAGAGAGAGAGAGACAGAGAGAGAGAGAGACAGAGAGAGAGAGAGAGAGAGAGAGAGAGAGAGACAGAGAGAGAGAGAGAGAGAGAGAGAGAGAGAGAGAGAGAGAGAGAGAGAGAGAGAGAGAGAGAGACAGAGAGAGAGAGAGAGAGACAGAGAGAGAGAGAGAGAGAGAGAGAGAGACAGAGAGAGAGAGAGAGAGAGAGAGAGAGAGACAGAGAGAGAGACAGAGAGAGAGAGAGAGAGAGAGAGAGAGAGAGAGAGAGAGAGAGAGAGAGAGAGAGAGAGAGAGAGAGAGAGAGACAGAGAGAGAGAGAGACAGAGAGAGAGAGAGACAGAGAGAGAGAGAGAGAGAGAGAGAGAGAGAGAGAGAGAGAGACAGAGAGAGAGAGAGAGACAGAGAGAGAGAGAGAGAGAGAGAGACAGAGAGAGAGAGAGAGAGAGAGAGAGAGAGAGAGAGAGACAGAGAGAGAGAGACAGAGAGAGAGAGACAGAGAGAGAGACAGAGAGAGAGAGACAGAGAGAGAGAGAACACCCACACAGTAAAACATCATGTTAACTCAGTTATAAAGACTCATTGACTTTATTAGAGCCTCAGAAAACCCACTGGAAAGTTTTATAGTGTACAACATCCTGCTCTGGCCATGACTTCTGATAAGAGTAAATTCTCTTGATTCGACACACATTTCATCAGAGCCTTTGAAACCCCTGGAATGTTTCATAAACAATCCTCTCCTGACTAGAGAGGATATTTTATAGTCTTCACCTGACTAGATTTAATACAGTCCTCTCCTGACCACATTTTATACAGTCCTCTCCTAACTACATTTTATACAGTCCTCTCCTGACTACATTTGATACAGTCCTCTCCTGACTACATTTGATACAGTACTCTCCTGACTTCATTTGATACAGTCCTCTCCTGACTACATGTTATACAGTCCTTTCCTGACTACATTTGATACAGTACTCTCCTGACTACATTTGATACAGTCCTCTCCTGACTACATGTTATACAGTCCTTTCCTGACTACATTTGATACAGTCCTCTCCTGACCACATGTTATACAGTCCTTTCATGACTACATTTGATACAGTCCTCTCCTGACTACATTTGATACAGTCCTCTCCTGACTATCTCCTGACTACATTTGATACAGTCCTCTCCTGACTACATTTGATACAGTCCTCTCCTGACTACATTTGATACAGTCCTCTCCTGACTACATTTGATACAGTCCTCTCCTGACTACATTTGATACAGTCCTCTCCTGACTATCTCCTGACTACATTTGATACAGTCCTCTCCTGACTACATTTGATACAGTCCTCTCCTGACTACATTTGATACAGTCCTCTCCTGACTACATTTGATACAGCCCTCTCTGACTACATTTGATACAGTCCTCTCCTGACTACATTTGATACAGTCCTCTCCTGACTACATTTGATACAGTTCTCTCCTGACTACATTTAATACAGTCTTGTCCTGACTACATTTAATACAGTCCTCTCCTGACTACATTTGATACAGTCCTCTCCTGACTGACTACATTTGATACAGTCCTCTCCTGACTACATTTATACAGTCCTCTCCTGACTACATTTTATACAGTCCTCTCCTGACTACATTTTATACAGTCCTCTCCTGACTACATTTGATACAGTCCTCTCCTGACCACATGTTATACAGTCCTCTCCTGACTACATTTGATACAGTCCTCTCCTGACTACATTTGATACAGCCCTCTCCTGACTACATTTGATACAGTCCTCTCCTGACTACATTTGATACAGTTCTCTCCTGACTACATTTGATACAGTCCTCTCCTGACTACATTTATACAGTCCTCTCCTGACTACATTTTATACAGTCCTCTCCTGACTACATTTTATACAGTCCTCTCCTGACTACATTTGATACAGTCCTCTCCTGACCACATGTTATACAGTCCTCTCCTGACTACATTTGATACAGTCCTCTCCTGACTACATTTGATACAGTCCTCTCCTGACTACATGTTATACAGTCCTCTCCTGACTACATTTGATACAGTCCTCTCCTGACTACATTTTATACAGTCCTCTCCTGACCATATTTTATACAGTCCTTCCTGACTACATTTGATACAGTCCTCTCCTGACCACATTTATACAGTCCTCTCCTGACTACATTTGATACAGTCCTCTCCTGACTACATTTGATACAGTCCTCTCCTGACTAGTTATACAGTCCTCTCCTGACTACATTTGATACTACAGTACCTCTGACTACATTTTATACAGTCCTCTCCTGACTACATTTGATACAGTCCTCTCCTGACTACATTTGATACAGTCCTCTCCTGACTACATGTTATACAGTCCTCTCCTGACTACATTTGATACAGTCCTCTCCTGACCACATTTTATACAGTCCTCTCCTAACTACATTTTATACAGTCCTCTCCTGACTACATTTGATACAGTCCTCTCCTGACTACATTTGATACAGTACATTTGATACAGTCCTCTCCTGACTACATGTTATACAGTCCTTTCCTGACTACATTTGATACAGTACTCTCCTGACTACATTTGATACAGTCCTCTCCTGACTACATGTTATACAGTCCTTTCCTGACTACATTTGATACAGTCCTCTCCTGACCACATGTTATACAGTCCTTTCATGACTACATTTGATACAGTCCTCTCCTGACTACATTTGATACAGTCCTCTCCTGACTATCTCCTGACTACATTTGATACAGTCCTCTCCTGACTACATTTGATACAGTCCTCTCCTGACTACATTTGATACAGTCCTCTCCTGACTACATTTGATACAGTCCTCTCCTGACTACATTTGATACAGTCCTCTCCTGACTATCTCCTGACTACATTTGATACAGTCCTCTCCTGACTACATTTGATACAGTCCTCTCCTGACTACATTTGATACAGTCCTCTCCTGACTACATTTGATACAGCCCTCTCCTGACTACATTTGATACAGTCCTCTCCTGACTACATTTGATACAGTCCTCTCCTGACTACATTTGATACAGTTCTCTCCTGACTACATTTAATACAGTCTTCTCCTGACTACATTTAATACAGTCCTCTCCTGACTACATTTGATACAGTCCTCTCCTGACTACATTTGATACAGTCCTCTCCTGACTACATTTGATACAGTCCTCTCCTGACTACATTTATACAGTCCTCTCCTGACTACATTTTATACAGTCCTCTCCTGACTACATTTTATACAGTCCTCTCCTGACTACATTTGATACAGTCCTCTCCTGACCACATGTTATACAGTCCTCTCCTGACTACATTTGATACAGTCCTCTCCTGACTACATTTGATACAGCCCTCTCCTGACTACATTTGATACAGTCCTCTCCTGACTACATTTGATACAGTCCTCTCCTGACTACATTTGATACAGTCCTCTCCTGACTACATTTATACAGTCCTCTCCTGACTACATTTTATACAGTCCTCTCCTGACTACATTTTATACAGTCCTCTCCTGACTACATTTGATACAGTCCTCTCCTGACCACATGTTATACAGTCCTCTCCTGACTACATTTGATACAGTCCTCTCCTGACTACATTTGATACAGTCCTCTCCTGACTACATGTTATACAGTCCTCTCCTGACTACATTTGATACAGTCCTCTCCTGACTACATTTTATACAGTCCTCTCCTGACCATATTTTATACAGTCCTCTCCTGACTACATTTGATACAGTCCTCTCCTGACCACATGTTATACAGTCCTCTCCTGACTACATTTGATACAGTCCTCTCCTGACTACATTTGATACAGTCCTCTCCTGACTACATGTTATACAGTCCTCTCCTGACTACATTTGATACAGTCCTCTCCTGACTACATTTTATACAGTACTCTCCTGACCATATTTTATACAGTCCTCTCCTGACCACATTTGATACAGTCCTCTCCTGACCACATTTGATACAGTCCTCTCCTGACTACATTTATACAGTCCTCTCCTGACTACATTTTATACAGTCCTCTCCTGACTACATTTTATACAGTCCTCTCCTGACCACATTTTATAAAGTCCTCTCCTGACTACATTTTATACAGTCCTCTCCTGACTACATTTTATACAGTCCTCTCCTGACTACATTTTATACAGTCCTCTCCTGACTACATTTTATACAGTCCTCTCCTGACTACATTTTATACAGTCCTCTCATGACCACATTTTATACAGTCCTCTCCTGACTACATTTTATACAGTCCTCTCCTGACTACATTTTATACAGTCCTCTCCTGACTACATTTTATACAGTCCTCTCATGACCACATTTTATACAGTCCTCTCCTGAACGTGAGTTCTCATAAGAGGAAATGCTCTTCTATAGACACAAACTAATGTTGAAGATGATGAGGATGAAAAGGAGATCAGGGAGAGATAAGTCAGTATTTAGTGTGTATTGTGATGCCTTATTCCTGAACAATTTAAAAATAAAACACATTTGGAATCACACTTGAAAAATGACAGTTGACATACATACTCGCTATACACTCCAGACAGAAACACAAGTAGGCATTTTGAAACACAGCCATTGTTTGACGTTAATGAAATATGACAAGCCAAATATGATTGAAGCCAAAAGAGCTGCAAATGTATGTTGCACCTGGTAACAATCCATACAAAGATGACTATTATTGAGTACATTTCCTGAAAAGGCAAGGGCTTTCTAGGAAATAGTCTACTTGTCCTCGCTACCCACAATTAATTTGGTTTAAAAACCTATTTCTATTTAAATGAACACAATAGGGAATGAGTGATAACTGACAAATACATCTACTGCTACTCCAAACTCACTTTTAACTGCAAGGACATTCTTAAGAATCACCACCATACTGTGTCACACCTAGGGCTGTGATGGTCATGGAATTTTGGATAAAGGTAATTGGCCATTTTTCCTCTTCTCTCCTCCGCTCCTGACTGCCTGTGCCATAGAAATAGAATGAATAGAACGGGCATCCTCATTCTAGTCAATGATGGAGTAATGGGTGAACTGGCAGCCATTGCGAGGAGAAAGCAGGAAGTAAAAGCATGAAGTGTACCCATTAATATGTGTTGTAATTTGTTGAATCAATGCAACTGACTACAAAAACTACAGTGCATTGCATGACCACATCAATTAACATAATTTGAATGATCATTCTACATTAACATTGAAATGATTGCATTACAATACCAGGCAGCCATTTCAAGTGTACCCCCATGAGTTTACAAGTCAAATTGCCATACAAATGCCCGGCTGTCCCATCTTCAGTCAGCTACTCATTTTTGTATGATTTATTTTATTTTAACCATTACGATATATATATATATTTTTTTCATGACGGTATTCATCCATAACTACCAGTTACACAGTTATATGGTAATTGTGCCAACCCTAGTGACAGAGTAAAAAAAAATGAAGATTAATAGTTAATTGGATAAAATTACTCTCCTCAAAACGCACCTCTAAGAGAACGAATTATGAATTGATTTCATAGCAGACAGTAGAAAGTCGCTTGGCTTTCTCTCTTCTCCCCTGTCGTTTTTTCACCACGTTCATTGACAGCCCCCTGTCACGGGCTTTCTCCTGATTTAGCTTCTTAATTGGGAAGCTTAAATATAATTTCTCTCTCTGTCTCTTGACAGGTCTCTCTCCTCTTACGTTTGTAAGGAGGACTGTCAGCTTTAACAAAGAAAGTCAATTACCAAGATGTCTACCCAATGGAAACCCCTCTCTGATCACACAAGTGTCATGGCAGCTGCACTCATGGACAAACTCATGGACAAACTGCTGCCTGAATAGAAACAAATACAATACAACACAACTGCCTGAGTTTACTTTACTCTATGTTTCTTATGGAAGTACTGGCTTGTTGGACCTCTTGGTTTGACTTAAAACCCCTCTGACTATACGGACTGTTGACAATCCATCCCAGAATAGATTAGCTTTAACACAAAGACAGCAAGCTGATACTGTATGGAGAACACACAGCTGAAGAGAACAGCAGAGCAGAGCCAGGCCAGATGGGCTGTTCGCCACCCTTTAAGACCAATGGAATAGTCTCAAATAAATAATGCTATGACCCATTATATAACCATATGCTTTCTGTACATTGACACAGGAGTGCATATCCCCACTGCACATTCACACATTTGGTCAAATACATATTTTTAACCAACAGAAAGCAATCAGAAACTCCACAGTGACTGACGTTGTCCACGGTGTTTTGAGAAAGCCAACTACAGTATAGCAGGTATTCCCATGATGACAGATAGCAGCAGTATTAGTTACCGTAAGGCCCCACCACAGGAGACATTGTGTTATGCAGGTGTATGCCTGCATGCTACTCAAGATACAAGAGAGCAATAAGAAAAAGAAAGAGGATTGACACCCACCATCTCAGATTGTTCTGAAATCATTTCTGTAGCTAGAAACAGATCGGATTAACATTCCTGAAACATTATTTTGTTGAAATGTAATTTGATCTCAGAGAAATTAAGCTAATTGATTGCACTCAAATTCACCCTTTAAATGTTTAGGATTCACATAATATTCAATAAATATAGTACCCAGCATCCGATATTGACCAAACGTCTTCCTACCATTGAGTAAGAGGAATCCAATAAAATGATCAAAGCCACGGACCCCCACATCAACCCCACCCCAACAACCAGTATACACTATCAGCTCTATGTTTGACAAGTAGTATGGAGCTGTGGCTTATAGTATTGCTTATTCATCATTTGCAATCTATTCCCTGTGAATCTGGTGATGTTTTCCCCCATTCAGAGATATTAGCCATTGAAGTCGCTTGCATTATTTTACCATAAATTAGTGTGAAAGTACCACGGTTTTTCCACTAGATGCCGCTGTTCCTGTTACTGCCGTCACGATGTAACCTGTTGCTGGTGTGATGTAACACACACATACCCTGCCTGTTAAAGTACTGGACTATAATGTACACAGAACACATCAGGCTTGTTCATTAGCCTGTTGCAGTACTGTACACAAAACACAGCACACACAAGATTGCCCGCTCATACTCATTACATTCACATTTAAGTAATTTAGTAGATGCTCTTATACAGAGCAGCGACTTACACAGGCACGCATTCACACATGGATGCATAGCCTACACGCGAGCAAACACACCCACCTATCTAAAATACAAGGAGTCTGAGAAATTTGTTCAAGAATAAGGATCCAATTGAGGTTGATGAAGTCCAAAGCACTGCAGTAAATGCATTGGTGGGAAATTGAGTTTAGTGGCAGCGAAGAAGAAAAACGGATCCAACCGTTCATCATGATGAAGTGATACTGAAGTAAAGAGGAAAGAAAACTTGAGAGAGAAGAAGATGATGATGATGATGAGTCCATTTGAGGACATACAGAGAGAGAGAAAGATCTGCTCAGAATAATGATGCCAGATCATTAATGTATTTGCAACATTCACTATTTCCTCTCTCACCATTATCGCTCAAATTAAACCACAAGCTAGTTCCTAAACCTGCCCATTCATTGCGTCAAGATGGGCTACTACAGCTGCACCCTATCGATCGCATCTCTCTCTCCCTGTTCATTACCTACCGGGGACCCGCTCTCTGTTTATTACCTACTGGGGACCGGGCAGTTTCGAAAGAGACCGGATGGTGACCGGAATGTCTATGCTGGAACCACATGACCAAGAAAAGAAACACACTCATTAGGCTTTTGTCTATTAACTACATAAGGTACACGATTCGCAATAAACGTAATAATTGGAGATATGCTAGGTAAAACATCAGATCTATACAATGAAACAAACCTTCCCGTTGTAGGCTTGGCTATTGCGCAACAGCAGCGCAGTTTAGGTTCGCGCAGTTTGATTACAGATAATGAAATATGAAAATGAAAGCTACATTCTCATCCCTTCACCGACCCATAGTTTATCTAATATACTTGATGATAGACTAAAGAACAGCGCAATATTATTCATGTTCTCCTATCCTAGAATATTTCATCTGGATTATCTCACGTTATCACAAATAAAACATTATTCATGTCAACACTGGAATACCTAGTGGTTGCATTCCCAAAGAGGAAATGAATGTGTGACGGAAATATTGTGCAAATTAAATGAAAAACAGCAAGAATACCTATATAGCCTGGCGCTAGTTGAAATTAATAGCCTATTATGCAGAATAAAGCAGCTGATTCGCTCTGCGTCCACATATCGCTCATATAATATTTTAAGTAATATCACACCCACCGTATTTTTTATACTTCCGTATGTTGTAGAATTGCTGACAGTTATGTATTTCTGTAGGCTACAGCAGCGGTCGTGAAATGCAGATATTAACACAATTTTATGGTCCAAACTAGTCCATCAAGCCACGCGTCGTCTCAGGAAGAATTATTTTATAAAAGGCGCAGCAGTTACAATGTAGCCAGATAATTTACTGAGGTGCTCCGCGGTGATCAAATGCTCAAATCCCAGTTCAAAATGTACGCAACGTGCAGAACAAAACAATGAACACTCACCGCCGCTTTCTCCCGAACTAAATGGCGATGATGTTTTGTTTATTTCATAGCCCCCATCTGCATCTGAATGTACAGTAGACTATATGCGTCACTGACTTCCGCGTTAAAATGGAGTGAAAAAAATGTGACGGGTAGAAAAAAACGTCGTTAAAGGGCAGGCGCTTCAGCAGAGAAGGCGTCAAGTCATGTTGCATTGATTGATAAGGGCTGGTCATATTAATGTTGAGATATTTTCATGATGATGATGATGATAAGGATGATTTTCGTTGACTGTTAAAATGTACATACACCTGAAAACTATCCACACTGACTAAGCAAGATATTATGTATTCATTGTAGAGTATGTTTCTTCTTCTAAGACATAATGAATACAGACCATGACTAACCTGACAATGTCACATTTTATTGTAAACCTATTCACCTAAAGAGAGTAGCTATACTGAATAGTGAGTGAATAACCCTCATCTAAAACTTTATCCCCTGTTGACAGAGAGCTCTTGCTCCATCTCTGTGAGGCCTGTCACTGTGTTTGATGTGATTACTGATTCCCAGTCTGTCTCTGTGTGGTTGGGGGCTGGGGCAGGACAACAGGGCCTCTGTGTGTGTCTGGAGTGTGTGGGCACCTCACGGGGACCGGCGGATGCCAAAGGGACGCGCGTGTCTGGGCCACTGAGTGAGTGTGTGTGTGTGTACGTGTGGAGTGTGTGTGTGTGTGTGTGTGTGTCTGTGTGTGTGTGTGGAGTGAGTGTGTGAGAGAGAGAGAGAGAGAGAGAGAGAGAGAGAGAGAGCTTGAGGGAGAGGGGGGAATAGAGAGAGAAGGAGAGAGGGAAAATGAGGGAGAGCGAGTGAGAGTGAGAGTCATAATGACAGAGAGAATGAGAAGGAGAGAGAGACAGCATGATTAAAAACAGTTATTGTTAAGGACAGAAACAGTGAAATCCAAAGATTTATTTCAACAAGCTATCTTTCCATTGAGGGCCTCTTACCTCTCTCTCTCTCTCTCTCTCTCTCTCTCAGACCAAATGAATGACTGCTGTGGCATATCAAACTGTTGTGGTACACAGTATGACTGTGGTATGCCAATGCTCTTATGTGCTTATAAATCCAGTGCACTTTGAGATGGACTGAGGCATGGATTCTTCTGAGTGTTTCCTTGTTTTTCCCTGTTGAATGAATCTGGCAGAGGCATAACACAGTCATGTGTACCACAACAATTTGATATGCCACAGTAGTCATCCATTTGGTCTGAAGGGCAATGGGGGAGAGAGGGAACAGGAGAGGGACAGGGGGAATGAGAGGGGAGAGAGGGAAAGGGGGAGCGATAACAGTTTGAAATAAGAGTATATATTCTATATACTATAGTCTCTTGTGATTATGTTGAGTTGTCAAACATCTACACACACATCTACAAACGTCTACCCACCCATCTACACACGTCTACCCACCCATCTACACACACACATCTACACACTCACGTATCTACACACACACGGAAACCTTCACTTTGTCTTTGGGTATTGTTGTGATGTGGTTAGGCTAAGATAAACCTGTCAGACAGGTTGTGCTTAATCATCTTGTTGTCGTCCCCAGCCCCCCCTCCCCCTCCCCCACATTTCACTTCCTCCTCACGTTAATATTTGACTCAGCAGAGCATGGCACATTCATTCCACAGAGACACATTATCAGTGTGACACACACACTGCCACATTATCCCGGTGTCATTGTACATTTCTAATTCACCGTTAAAAGAAAGGAAGACAGCTTTTACAGTCTTTGTGTGTTCTGTCTGTTACAGCCAGTTAAGAGGAACTTGGCACAGTCATACGGTTGAACAATTCAGAAACAGAAACTAGAATCAAACAAATTCCTGTGTGTCAGTAAATAAACACTGCATTTCCCAGGCGTGGGTCAGCAGCAGGGGACTCTGGGAATGTTGATACATAAAGGGAGACTCATTGACAGTATTTTGTCTTTTGGCACTTGGACGAGTTAAATCAATTATGGCTGTCCGTGGCCTACTCCAGCCAAGCACTCCTATCTGCCTGGCCGTGCCAAACCTGGGTGCACTTCTCTTGACTTCAATTCTCTTGACTTCATTTAGCTGGCTATTGACTTGATGTCAAACAACGCATGTATTGCTTTATTCTCAGGAATAGATTTCTATCAAACTTGTTGGTCTTTTGAGAGGTATGATCAATACACTACGTTGAAGGATATTTTTGACTGTGATTGTTCAATTTTCTCCAAAAGTTGGAGGGAATTTGAAAGTGTGATGATATAATTACAGAATTCTACTGAACAATAGTAGTAACCGAAACACCAATTGTTAACACTATACTGAAAGCCTGCAGGTATAATGCATTATAATGCAGATACATTGTAAGTCTTTCATGAGCCTTTTATAATGTCTTATTACCATCTGATAATGATCCTTTTTTACACAATCGATAAAGTAAAGTCACCCCCACAGAATGTTCTCTGTGCAGGCGGAAGGGGCCAAGAAATAGGTAGAGGGAATAGGATGAGGGGTAGGGAGGGACAGTTGTCTCAAATTCCAGCTGCCCTGTTTGAGGATATGTGATTCAACACATTAAAGATTCTGAGTGTCGGAACGAGGCGCTAAATGAGGAAAATAGGACAGCAAATTCTAATGTTATGGCTGAATTACCCATTTCAAGTCCCCGGCCAAAGTTGAGCTCTTCATACAGGAGGAGGATATTAGGCAGGGACAAGAGATTGGTGTCCGTCCGTCCGTGTGTGTGTGTGTGTGTGATGTGTGATGTGTGTGTGTGTGTGTGTGTGCGTGTGTGTGTGTGCGCGTGCAAGGGACAAGAAGGAGAGACTGTGGTCCATTGTCACTGCTGATGCCTCTTAAAGGCCACTGATTCTGAGGTCCAATACTAATGAGTACCTCACTTTCTTCCTGCTGGACATGTAGACTATAAGAGCTGGTTCTGTGAACTACGCTGGGATGGTGAGTAAACCGATGTTCCACACCTGAACATTGTGTTGCTCATGTTAGCTCCCACTCAGAGCTGACATCTAGGTTTTAGCTCAGTGGGCTATCATGATCTTGAATTCTGCAGAAAACCTTGGCCAAAATGGAGAAACAACTGAATTGTCCAGATCTTTCCTATCAGTGTGGATGAAAGGGAATTGACAATAGGAGACTAGAGGAGACAAACAGAGGAGATGAGGAGAGGAGACAATAAGAGGAGATGAGGAGAGGAGACAATGAGAGGAGATGAGAAGATGAGGAGAGGAGATAATGAGATTAGATGAGTAGAGGACATAATGAGAGGAGATGAGGAGAGGAGACAATAAAATGACATGAAGAAAGGAGATGAGGCGAGTAGACAAAGAGAGGAGATGAGGAGAGGAGACAATGAAAGGAGATGAGGAGAGGAGATGAGGAGATGAGGAGAGGAGCAAATGAGAGGAGCTGAGGAGAGTAGACAATGAGAGGAGATGAGGAGAGGAGATAATGAGAGGAGATGAGGAGAGTAGACCATGAGAGGAGATGAGGAGATAATGAGAGGAGATGAGGAGAGGAGACAATGAAAGGAAAGGCCTAGAGGAGGCAAATCATTGCTTCTCGACTGCCAAGGCAGTCTGTTAACAGTGAAGTGAATGCACTTGTGCTCCACTTCTCCTTTCCTGGTGTGTTCTAATATGACTCATTACAACACAGACAATATACCAGAGAATAGTCTAGTTGAATAATTCTAGTCACCCTATAAAAGGTCGATAACTGGCTGTTAGAATGTAACAAATAAAAGGATTTTCTAAATTAACATAAAATGAAGAAAAGTAGCCTACTCACTCACATAACAAATGTGGTACATACTTTATGTGCATACCGTGGTACATCCTCGAACAGATTGTCTATCTGTGAGAAGCTACCCAGGAAAGGGCTGAAAATAGCCCATATTAAAATATTGTATGTAGCCTTAGAAAAAAGGTTAATGAACTCAATAACTTGTTAACATCAGATAATATTCATATATTAGCCATTTCTGAGACTCACTAAGATAATTCCTTTGATGATACAGCAGTAGCAATACAAGGATATGGCATCTATAGAAGAGACAGAAATGCTTATGGGGGAGGTGTTGCTATTGTTGTGTCTTTGGCTATGCCGGATTATGTGATATGACTTGCTATTCTATCAAATAATTTCTCCATAATTAATATCACCTGATTGAGCTAATCATGTAAATGTTATTAACTAGAGAGTCGGGCACCACAAAATAATATTTATAGAGCTGATATCTTCCAAATAAACTCTTAAAGACCTAGTAATATTTACATCCATAACAGTCAACATTAATCTTCATCTTACTTCAGTCTCATCTGAAAGTTGTAAATTCTTGGTTATCTGCAAGAACCCTGGCTAACAATTTGAATCAGCAATACAAAATTGGGATTCATAATTTATTTACTAAATACCTAACTAATCACACAGAATTACACATACACATAATTAAATCATCACTTGATTACAAATGACATCATAAAGGAAAACGTCCCTAGCGGGCGGAACAGATATGACAGATTGTTACACAAAAGAAAAGGGTCTGGGTTGAGTGAAAGAGCAGGAAGACAGGAACAAAGGCGAAGCTGTGCTATCGTAACTACAGTATCTTATGCATTCTAAATTACCGCCCATTTGGAAAAGGAAAATGCAATAAATATTTACTCTGAGCTGCACTTCAGTAGGTTGGTGGTAGATGGAAGGCCGTGTTGCCAAACCGAGTCCTTTGAAGAATGTCTCTGGTTGTCAATTGGATACGTTGTAGTTGGATACGTTGTACTATCAACAACATCGTTGTGCGATAGACGGGATACTATGTCTGTTTCTTCCTAACCTGCGTTTGCAGCTGCGGTCGCTAACTCAACAGCTAGGAGCTATCACTTCTGTAGTGAATAAGAGTTCAAAGTTCATACCATTCGCAACCAAAGCTCATGCTAATGTTGGCTTCGTTTTGAACCATTTTCTGAACCATTCTGACATAGGATCGTCATCCTACCTCATCGGAACAGGAAGTTCTATTGTCGTCAAGGCTTTATATAGGAAGTGAGAATAGGGCGTGTTTGAAAAGTTTTTTCGCCCATATCTCTTCACAGAGGGGGGCCACTGAGTGAACAGCCCTAATTTATGAAAACCCACATCTCACATTTTAGAAGCTAAAATCACATTTCATCCCATCACAAATAATTTCATATTCAAACATTTAAATTGAACAACAATTCCATGTGAATCTGATAACTCTGATGTGTAGACTTTCCACTGTATAGTTTATGTCATCTTATCATTGATGAGAATGTCTCAGATGTCAACCGAACTGACATCATATTCATTAAGTACCACCGCATATGTTCAATTGTTCGGATTACCAGAATATAGTTCACTTCCCCCCCACCTACTTATGTTCCCAGAATCTCTATGTTAACCAAGGTTTTTTTATATGTAACCTCAGTAGGTTAGAGAGAGGAAAAAGGGAGAAGAGGTATTTATGACTGTCACAAACCTATCCCCCCAGGCCAACATCATGACACTAAATATACTGTACAAAAAATATAAACACAACATGCAACAATTTCAAAGATTTTAGTGAGTTACAATTCACATAAGGAAATCAGTCAATTGAAATAAATAAATTAGGCCCTAATCTATGGATTTCACATGACTGGGCAGGGGTGCAGCCATGGGTGGGCCTGAGAGGGCATAGGCCCATCCACTTGGAAGCCAGGACCACCCACTGGGGAGCCAGGCTCAGCCAATCAGAATGAGTTTTTCCCCAAAGAAGAGCTTTATTACAGACAGAAATATTCCTCAACATTTCTGGGATCTTTTATTTCAGCTCATGAAACAGGGGACCAACACTTTAGATGTTGTGTTTATATTTTTGTTCAGTGTTTATTCAGAGCCATTTCCCTGTAATGCTTAGAGAAGATCTCAAGTCAAGTGTTATTGAAGTGCTGTGGTTGTGGGTTCATCTGCCTCATCTAAAGCCTATTGTTTTGGGGTGCTATAGGCCACCAAGTGCTAACAGTCAGTATCTAAATAATGTGTGTATCAAGGCACAAGGCGAGACCCAAATAAAGACACAGGAGGCAGATGGTTGGAGTATTACAATGTTTATTAATCCAAAGGGGTAGGCAAGAGAATGGTCGTGGACAGGCAAAAGGTCAAAACCAGATCAGAGTCCAGGAGTGGCAGGCAGGCAGAATGGTCAGGCAGGTGGGTACAAAGTCCAGAAACAGGCAAGGATCAAAGCCAGGAGGACTAGAAAACAGAGAATGCAAAAAGCAGGAGAACGGGAAAAACGCTGGTTGACTTGGAAACATACAAGACGAACTGGTACAGAGAGACAGGAAACACAGGGATAAATGCACTGGGGAAAACAAGAGACACCTGGAGGGGGTGGAGACAATAACGAGGACAGGTGAAACTGATCAGGGTGTGACAGTGTGTGAAATGCTTGATACTGTTTCCACATACACTACCGTTCAAAAGTTGGTCTTCACTTAGAAATGTCCTGGTTTTGAAAGAAAAGCTTTTTTTTTGTCCTTTAAAATAACATCAAATTGATCAGAAATACAGTGTAGACATTGTTAATGTCGTAAATGACTATTGTAGCTGGAAACGGCAGGTTTTTTATGGAATATCTACATAGGCGTACAGAGGCCCATTATTAGCAACCATCACTCCTGTGTAACCAATGGAACATTGTGTTAGCTAATCCAAGTTTATAATTTTAAAAGGCTAATTGATCATTAGAAAACCATTTTGCAATTATGTTAGCACAGCTGAAAACTGTTGTCCTGATTAAAGAAGCAATAGAACTGGCCTTCTTTAGACTAGTTGAGTGTCTGGAGCATCAGCATTTGTGGGTTCGATTACGGGCTCAAAATGGCCAGAAACAAGTAACTTTCTTCTGGAACTCACCAGTCAAATCTTGTTCTGTGAAATGACGGCTATTCCATGCGAGAAATTGCCAAGAAACTGAAGATCTCGTACAATGCTGTGTACTACTCCCTTCACAGAATTGGCTCTAACCAGAATAGAAAGAGGAGTGGGAGGCCCTGGTGCACAACTGAGCAAGAGGACAAGTACATTAGAGTGTCTAGTTTGAGAAACAGATGCCTCACAAGTCCTCAACTTGCAGCTTCATTAAATAATACCTGCAAAACACCAGTCTCAATGTCAAGAGTGAAGACGTGACTCCAGGATGCTGACCAGAAAAACTAAATCAACTCCATCTTTCATCGAATCAGATGGCTTATTCATCACAAAACCCTTTGATGTTGCCTATTTTTTTAATGATTACTTCATGGCCAAAGTGGGTAAACTTAGGCAGGAAATGCCAACAATGAACAGTGAGCCATTTTATTCATGAATAAGTAAAACAATAATGAAAGAAAAGTGTTGTAAGTTTGAATTTTATAAAGTTAGTGTGTGAGAGATGGAAAAATTATTGTTATTGATCAATAATGACAACTGACATGGAAGCTACTTCCAAGAGTGTGCAAACTGTCATCAAGGCAAAGTGACTACTTTGAAGAATCTAAAATATATTTAGACTTGTTTAATACTTTTTTGGTTACTACATGATTCCATGTGTTATTTCTTCATTTTGATGTCTTCACTATTATTCTACAATGTAGAAAATAGTAAAAATAAAGAAAAACCCTGAAATGAGTAGGTGTGTTCAAACTTTTAACTGGTACTGTATGTGTTATTGATTTTCAAATCTCTGACATATCGTGGATTCAGATGCTGTCTATCTAATATAACTCAGAGGGTTTTCTTTAATGGAAGCCTCTCTAATGTCAAACATGTAGGGAGTGGTGTACCGCAGGGCAGCTCTCTAGGCCCTCCACTCTTTTCTATATTTTACCAATGACCTGCCAGTGGCATTAAACAAAGCCTGTGTCCATGTATGCTGATGATTCAACCATATACAGTACTGTAGGAATGTATTCAGACCCCTTGACTTTTTCCACATTTTGTTAAGTTACAGCCTTATTCTAAAATGTATTTTTAAAAAAACATTTCCACAGCAATCTACCCCATAATGACAAAGCGGAAACTGTTCTTTAGAATTTTTTGCACATTTATTAAACACAAAAAACAGAAATACCTTATATACATAAGTGTCACGCCCTGATCTGTTTCACCTGTCCTTGTGCTTGTCTCCACCCCCCTCCAGGTGTTGCCCATCTCCCCATTATCTCCTGGGTACTTATACCTGTGTTTTCTGTCTGTCTGTCCCAGTTTGTTTTGTTCATCAAAACTACCTGCGTTTTTCCCCCTGCTCCTGTCTTGCCTATTGTTCCTGTTTTTCCCGGTTTTGACCTTTTCTGCCCACCCTGACCCTGAGCCTGCCTGACATCCTGTACTTTTGCCCCACTACTCTGGATTATCAACCCTTGCCTGCCTTGACCTGTTGTTGCCTGCCCCCGTTGCTGTAATAAACATTGTTACTTCAACACAGTCTGCTTTTGGGTCTTACCTGAAACGTGAGTAGTATTCAGTATTCATAAGTATTCAGACCCTTTGCTATGAGACTCGAAATTGAGATAAGGTGCATCCGGTTCCATTGATCATCCTTGAGATGGTCCTACAACTTGATTGGAGTCCACCTGTGGTAAATTCAATTGATTGGACATGATTTGGAAAGGTGGAAACCTGTCTACACTACCGGTCAAAAGTTTTAGAACACCTAATCATTCAAAGGGTTTTATTTATTCATGCCATTTTCTATAATAGTGAAGACATCAAAACTATGACATTTTTATTTATTTCACTAGGCAAGTCAGTTAAGAATAAATTCCTATTTTCAATGACGGCCTAGGAACAGTTTGTTGACGACAGATTTGTACCTTGTCAGCTCGGGGATTCAATCTTGCAACCTTTCGGTTACTAGTCCAACGCTCTAACCACTAGGCTACGCTGCCGCCCCAAATAACACATATGGAATCATGTGGTAACCAAATGAGTGTTAAACAAATATATTTTATATTTGAGATTGTTCAAATAGCCACCCTTTGCCTTTATGACAGCTTTGCACACTCTTTGCATTCTTTCAACCAGCTTCACCTGTAATGCTTTTCCAACAGTCTTGAAGTAGTTCCCACATCTGCTGAGCACTTGTTGGCTGCTTTTCCTTCACTCTGCAGTCCAACTCATCCCAAACCATCTCAATATGGTGGAAGTCGGGGGATTGTGGAGGCCAGGTCATCTGATGCAGCACTCCATCCCTCTCCTTCTTGGTAAAATATCCCTTACACAGCCTGGAGGTGTGTTGGGTCATTGTCCTGTTGAAAAACAAATGATAGTTCCACTAAGCCCAAACCAGATGGGATGGCGCATCACTGCAGAATGCTGTGGTAGCCATGCTGGTTAATTGTGCCTTGATTTCTAAATAAATCCCAGAGTCACCAGCAAAGCATCCCCACACCATAACACATCCTCCTCCATGCTTTACGGTGAGAAATACGCATGCGGAGATCATCTGCTCACCCACACCGCGTCTCACAAAGACACACGGAACTAAAAATCTCAAATTTGGAATCCAGACCAAAGGACACATTTCTACTGGTCTAATGTCCATTGCTCGTGTTTTTTTTGGCCCAAGCAAGTCTCTTCTTCTTATTGGTGTCCTTTAGTAGTGGTTTCTTTGCAGCAATTTGACCATGAAGGCCTGATTCACACAGTCTCCACTGAAGAGTTGATGTTGAGATGTGTCTGTTACTTCAACTCTGAAGCATTTATTTGGGCTGCAATTTCTGAGGCTGGTAACTCTAATGAACTTATCCTCTGCAGCAGAGGTAACTCTGGGTCTTCCATTTCTGTGGCGGTCCTCATGAGATCCAGTTTCATCATAGCGCTTGATGTTTTTTTAGGACTGCACTTGAAGAAACTTTCAGAGTTCTTGAAATTTTCCGTATTGACTGACCTTTATGTCTTAAAGTAATTATGGATTGTTGTTTCTCTTTGCTTATTTGAGATGTTCTTGCCATAATATGGACTTGGTCTTTTGCCAAATAGGTCTATCCTCTGTATACCCCCCCCACCTTATCACAACACAACTGACTGGCTCAAATGCATTAAGAAGGAAATCAATTCCACAAATTAACTTTTAAGAAGGCACACCTGTTACTTGAAATGCATTCAAGGTGACTACCTCATGAAGCTGGTTGAGAGAATGGCAAGAGTGTGCAAAGCTGTCATCAAGGTAAAGTGTGGCTATTTGAAGAATTTCAAATATAAAATCAAATCAAATTTTATTTGTCACATACACATGGTTAGCAGATGTTAGTGCGAGTGTAGCGAATTGCTTGTGCTTCTAGTTCCGACAATGCAATAATAACCAACAAGTAATCTAGCTAACAATTCCAAAACTACTACCTTATAGACACAAGTGTAAGGGGATAAAGAATATGTACATAAAGATATATGAATGAGTGATGGTACAGAGCGGCATAGGCAAGATACAGTAGATGGTATTGAGTGCAGTATATACATATGAGATGAGTATGTAAACAAAGTGGCATAGTTAAAGTGGCTAGTGATACATGTATTACATAAGGATGCAGTAGATGATATAGAGTACAGTATATACGCACTGCTTTTAATCAGGGCAAGGTGTCTGGTAAAATAACTGAATACAAACAGTGCAGCTATTCCCTCCGCAAGGCTATCAAACAAGCTAAGCGCCAGTACAGAGACAAAGTAGAATCTCAATTCAACGGCTCAGACACAAGAGGCATGTGGCAGGGTCTACAGTCAATCACGGACTACAGGAAGAAACCCAGCCCAGTCACGGACCAGGATGTCTTGCTCCCAGGCAGACTAAATAACTTTTTGCCCGCTTTGAGGACAATACAGTGCCACTGACACGGCCTGCAACGAAAACATGCGGTCTCTCCTTCACTGCAGCCGAAGTGAGTAAGACATTTAAACGTGTTAACCCTCGCAAGGCTGCAGGCCAAGACGGCATCCCCAGCCGCGCCCTCAGAGCATGCGCAGACCAGCTGGCCGGTGTGTTTACGGACATATTCAATCAATCCCTATACCAGTCTGCTGTTCCCACATGCTTCAAGAGGGCCACCATTGTTCCTGTTCCCAAGAAAGCTAAGGTAACTGAGCTAAACGACTACCGCCCGTAGCACTCACATCCGTCATCATGAAGTGCTTTGAGAGACTAGTCAAGGACCATATCACCTCCACCCTACCTGACACCCTAGACCCACTCCAATTTGCTTACCGCCCAAATAGGTCCACAGACGATGCAATCTCAACCACACTGCACACTGCCCTAACCCATCTGGACAAGAGGAATACCTATGTGAGAATGCTGTTCATCGACTACAGCTCGGCATTCAACACCATAGTACCCTCCAAGCTCGTCATCAAGCTCGAGACCCTGGGTCTCGACCCCGCCCTGTGCAACTGGGTTCTGAACTACCTGACGGGCCGCCCCAGGTGGTGAGGGTAGGCAACAACATCTCCTCCCCGCTGATCCTCAACACTGGGGCCCCACAAGGGTGCGTTCTGAGCCCTCTCCTGTACTCCCTGTTCACCCACGACTGCGTGGCCATGCACGCCTCCAACTCAATCATCAAGTTTGCGGACGACACAACAGTGGTAGGCTTGATTACCAACAACGACGAGACGGCCTACAGGGAGGAGGTGAGGGCCCTCGGAGTGTGGTGTCAGGAAAATAACCTCACACTCAACGTCAACAAAACTAAGGAGATGATTGTGGACTTCAGGAAACAGCAGAGGGAACACCCCATCCACATCGATGGAACAGTAGTGGAGAGGGTAGCAAGTTTTAAGTTCCTCGGCATACACATCACAGACAAACTGAATTGGTCCACTCACACAGACAGCATCGTGAGGAAGGCGCAGCAGCGCCTCTTCAACCTCAGGAGGCTGAAGAAATTCGGCTTGTCACCAAAAGCACTCACATACTTCTACAGATGCACAATCGAGAGCATCCTGGCGGGCTGTATCACCGCCTGGTATGGCAACTGCACCGCCCTCAACCGTAAGGCTCTCCAGAGGGTAGTGAGGTCTGCACAACGCATCGCTGGGGGCAAACTACCTGCCCTCCAGGACACCTACACCACCCGATGCTACAGGAAGGCCATAAAGATCATCAAGGACATCAACCACCCGAGCCACTGCCTGTTCACCCCGCTGTCATCCAGAAGGCGAGGTCAGTACAGGTGCATCAAAGCTGGGACCGAGAGACTGAAAAACAGCTTCTATCTCAAGGCCATCAGACTGTTAAACAGCCACCACTAACATTGAGTGGCTACTGCCAACACACTGTCAATGACACTGACTCTACTCCAGCCACTTTAATAATGGGAATTGATGGGAAATGATGTAAATATATCACTAGCCACTTTAAACAATGCTACCTTATATAATGTTACTTACCCTACATTATTCATCTCATATGCATACGTAGATACTGTACTCTATATCATCGACTGCATCCTTATGTAATACATGTATCACTAGCCACTTTAACTATGCCACTTGGTTTACATACTCATCTCATATGTATATACTGTACTCGATATCATCTACTGTATCTTGCCTATGCTGCTCTGTACCATCACTCATTCATATATCCTTATGTACATATTCTTTATCCCCTTACACTGTGTATAAGACAGTAGTTTTTTTGGAATTGTTAGTTAGATTACTTGTTCGTTATTACTGCATTGTCGGAACTAGAAGCACAAGCATTTCACTACACTCGCATTAACATCTGCTAACCATGTGTATGTGACAAATAAAATTTGATTTGATTTGATTTGATTTTGAATAATGTAGGGTATGTAAACATTATATTAGGTAGCATTGTTTAAAGTGGCTAGTGATATATTTTACATCAATTCCCATCAATTCCCATTATTAAAGTGGCTGGAGTTGAGTCAGTGTGTTGGCAGCAGCCACTCAATGTTAGTGGTGGCTGTTTAACAGTCTGATGGCCTTGAGATAGAAGCTGTTTTTCAATCTCTCGGTCCCAGCTTTGATGCACCTGTACTGACCTCGCCTTCTGGATGATAGCGGGGTGAACAGGCAGTGGCTCGGTGGTTGCTGTCCTTGATGATCTTTATGGCCTTCCTGTGACATCGGGTGGTGTAGGTGTCCTGGAGGGCAGGTAGTTTGCCCCCGGTGATGCGTTGTGCAGACCTCACTACCCTCTGGAGAGCCTTACGGTTGTGGGCGGAGCAGTTGCCCTACCAGGCGGTGATACAGCCCGACAGGATGCTCTCGATTGTGCATCTGTAGAAGTTTGTGAGTGCTTTTGGAGACAAGCCGAATTTCTTCAGCCTCCTGAGGTTGAAGAGGCGCTGCTGCGCCTTCTTCACGATGCTGTCTGTGTGGGTGGACCAATTCAGTTTGTCTGTGATGTGTACGCCGAGGAACTTAAAACTTACTACCCTCTCCACTACTGTTCCATCGATGTGGATAGGGGGTGTTCCCTCTGCTGTTTCCTGAAGTCCACAATCATCTCCTTAGTTTTGTTGACGTTGAGTGTGAGGTTATTTTCCTGACACCACACTCCGAGGGCCCTCACCTCCTCCCTGTAGGCCGTCTCGTCGTTGTTGGTAATCAAGCCTACCACTGTTGTGTCGTCCGCAAACTTGATGATTGAGTTGGAGGCGTGCGTGGCCACGCAGTCGTGGGTGAACAGGGAGTACAGGAGAGGGCTCAGAACGCACCCTTGTGGGGCCCCAGTGTTGAGGATCAGCGGGGTGGAGATGTTGTTGCCTACCCTCACCACCTGGGGGCGGCCCGTCAGGAAGTCCAGTACCCAGTTGCACAGGGCGGGGTCGAGACCTTAGGGTAGAGGTGATATGGTCCTTGACTAGTCTCTCAAAGCACTTTATGATGACGGAAGTGAGTGCTACGGGGCGGTAGTCGTTTAGCTCAGTTACCTTAGCTTTCTTGGGAACGGGAACAATGGTGGCCCTCTTGAAGCATGTGGGAACAACAGACTGGGATAGGGATTGATTGAATATGTCCGTAAACACACCAGCCAGCTGGTCTGCGCATGCTCTGAGGGCGCGGCTGGGGATGCCGTCTGTGCCTGCCCCCTTGCGAGGGTTGACACGTTTAAATGTTTTCCTCACGTCGGCTGCAGTGAAGGAGAGCCAGCATGTTTTAGTTGCGGGCAGTGTCAGTGGCACTGTATTGCCCTCAAAGCGGGCAAAAAGTTATTTAGTCTGCCTGGGAGCAAGACATCCTGGTCCGTGACAGTGCTGGTTTTCTTTTTGTAATCCGTGATTGACTGTAGACCCTGCCACATACCTCTTGTGTCTGAGCCATTGAACTGAGATTCTACTTTGTCTCTATACTGACGCTTAGCTTGTTTGATTGCCTTGCGGAGGGAATAGTTACACTGTTTGTATTCGGTCATGTTTCCAGTCACCTTGCCCTGATTAAAAGCAGTGGTTCGCGCTTTCAGTTTCACGCGAATGCTGCCATTAATCCACGGTTTCTGGTTTGGGAATGTTTTAATCGTTGCTATGGGAACGACATCTTCAACGCACGTTCTAATGAACTCGCACACCGAATCAGCGTATTCGTCAATGTTGTCGTCTGACGCAATACGGAACATATCCCAGTCCACGTGATGGAAGCAGTCTTGGAGTGTGGAATCAGATTGGTCGGACCAGCGTTGAACAGACCTCAGCGCGGGAGCTTCTTGTTTTAGTTTCTGTCTGTAGGCAGGGATCAACAAAATGGAGTCGTGGTCAGCTTTTCCGAAAGGATGGCGGGGCGGGGCCTTATATGCGTCGCGGAAATAGGAATAGCAATGATCCAAGGTTTTTCTCGGCCCTATATTTTGATTTGTTTAACACTTATTTGGTTACTACATGATTCCATATGTGTTATTTCATAGTTTTGATGTCTTCACTATTATTCTATGTAGAAAATAATACAAATAAAGGAAAACCCTTGAATGAGTAGGTGTTCTAAAGCTTTTGACTGGTAGTGTATATAAGATCCCACAGATGACAGTGTATGCCAGACCAAAAACCAAGCCATGAGGTTGAAGGAATTGTCCGTAGAGCTCCGAGACAGGACTGTGTAGAGGCACAAATCTGGGGACGGGTACCAAAACATTTCTGCAGCATTGAAGGTCCCCAAGAACACAGTGGCCTCCCTCATTCTGAAACGGAAGAAGTTTGGACCCACCAAGACTCTTCCTAGAGCTGGCTGCCTGGACAAATTGAGCAATCGGGGGAAAAGGGCCTTGGTCAGGGAGGTGACCAAGAACCCGATGGTCACTTTGACAGAGCTCTAGAGTTCCTCTGTGGAGAAGGGAGAAACTTCCAGAAGAACGAACCATCTCTGCAGCTCTCCACCAATCAGGCATTTATGGTAGAGTGGTCAGATGGAAGCCACTCCTCAGTAAAAGGCACAGGACAGCCCGCTTTGAGTTTGCCAAAAGGCACCTAAAGACTCTCAGACCATAACAAACAAGATTCTCTGGTCTGATGAAACCAAGATTAAACTCTTGGCCTGAATGCCAAGTATCACATCTGGAGGAAACCTGGCACCATTCCTATGGTGAAGCATGGTGGTGGCAGCATCATGCTGTGGGGATGTTTTTCAGCGTCAGGGACTGGGAGATTAGTCAGGATTGAGGCAAAGATGAACGGAACAAAGTACAGAGTGATCCTTGATGAAAACCTGCTCCAGAGCCCTCAGGACCTGACTGTGGCGACGGTTCACCTTTCAACAGGACAACGACCCTAAGTACACAGCCAAGACAACACAGGAGTGGCTTCGGGTCAAGTCTCTGAATGTCCTTGAGTGGCCCAACCAGAGCCTGAACCCGATCAAACATCTCTGGAGAGACCTGAAAATAGTTGTGCAGCAATGCTCCCCATCCAACCTGATAGAGCTTGAGAGGATCTGCAGAAAAGAATGGGAGAAACTCCCCAAATACAGGTGTGCCAAGCTTGTAGTGTCATACCCAAGAAGACTCAAGGCTGTAATTGCTGCCAAAGGTGCTTCAACAAAGTACAGAGTAAAGGGTCTGAATACTTATGTAAATGTGATATTTCAGTGTTTTATTATGAATAAATAAGCAAACATTTCTACAAAACAGTTTTTGCCTTGTCATTATGGGGTATTGTGTGTAGATTCATGAGGGGAAAAAACAATTTAATCAATTTTAGAATAAGACTGTAACCTAACAAAATGTGGAAAACGTCAAGAGATCAGAATAATTTACAAAGGCCCTGTTCCTGTCAGCAACCACAGCTAATGAAGTCACTGAAACCCTAAACAAGGAGTTGCAGTCAGTTTTGGAATGGGTGGCCAGTAATAAACTGGTCCTGAACATCTCTAAATCTAAGAGAATTGTATTTGGTACAAATCATTCCCTAAGCACTAGACTTCAGCTGAATCTGGTAATGAATGGTGTGGCAAGTTGAAGAGACTAAATTACTTGGTGTTACCTTAGATTGTAAACTGTTATGGTCAAAACACAGATTCAATGGTTGTAAATCTGGGGAGAGGTCTGTCTATAATAAAGAGATGCTCTGCTTTTTATGACACCACACTCCAAAAAGCAAGTCCTTCAGGCTCTAATTTGGTCTCATCTTAATTATTATGGTCAAGTGTTACAAAGAAAAAATGAGTTAAGCTGCAGCTGGCCCAGAACAGATCGGCACGTCTTGCTCTTCATTGTAATCAGAGGGCTCATATAAATACTATGCTGCCAGTCTCCCTTGCCTAAGAGTTGAGAGACTGACTGCATCACTTCTTCTTCTTATAAGAAACATTAATGTGTTGAAAATGCCATATTGTTAGCATAGTCAGCTTACACACAGCTCTGACACACTTACCCCACCAGCCATGCCACTAGGGGTCTTTTCACAGTCCCCAAATACAGAGCAAATTCAAGAAAGCATACAGTATTATATAGAGCCATGATTGCATGGAACTTTCTTCAATCGCACATTGCTCAAAAATGAACAGCAAACCATATAAAAAAAACTGATAAAGCAACACCTCACGGCACAATGCCTCTCCCCCATTTGACCTAGATAGTTTGTATCTATTGATACTGTAATGTAGGCTGTGTGTGCCGTTTTTAAAGGTATGTAGTTCTGTCCTTGAGCTGTTCTTGTCTATTAATGTTCTGTAATATGTCATGTTTCATGTTTTGACTAGGGCCCATAGGACTCTGGACAAAAGTAGTCCACTATACAGGTAATAGGGTGTTTTGTGTGGACCCCAGGAAGAGTAGCTGCTGCTATCGCAACAGCTAATGGGGATCCTAATAAAAAACTGAAAACTCAACACCAAATAGATTTCAGTCGATAGAGAATGTTTCCTACTTTATCTGATATTTTGGAATTCTCCTGGCTTACCTTTTCCTTTGCAAATGCACACATACACGATACATCTAAATTCTGAACTCATGCCAGTAATTAATATGAAACCACTCCTAACAAAGCTCACTTAGGTTACTGGAGGTAATTTATCTATTGTCTTCCTATCGATCTAAGCACAAATTATGGTTAGTCACTTTTCAGTCACAAACCATTGTGCTGGAGGTTGGACATCTTTTATAATGATGCGTCTCAAATGGCACCCTATTCCCTTTATAGTGCATTACTTTTGACTAGGGCCCATAGGACTCTGGACAAAAGTAGTCCACTATACAGGTAATAGGGTGTTATTTGAGATGCATCATTCTGAAAGACGTGCTTGAGGTTGGACAATGGTTTGTGACTAAAAAGTGACAGTCCAGGGCTGTTCTGACCCGGAGTCCTATTAGAAACAGATTGCCTGCACCCTGCTCTGCATCTGGGGGGGTCGATCAGCCATGTGAATCCATTTATGGAAACAAATGGCCTTTCCCTCATTTTCCCATGAGTGAGATTTGGAGCGGTGTTCTACCTTCCCCACGGTAATCCCTCCTATTTCAATAGTGATTTTGTAACAATAGTAAGTTATATGATGTGAGGTTCACAGGTCCTTTCCTTTTCTCTTGCCTAAAATCGGCTTGATTCTATTTCTCTTACAGACAGACACACACGGCTGTGACAAGTCATTGAGGTCAAGAGTGTATTACAGAGTTCTTATATCCGCAGATAAGCTCTAGACCCTGTAATGAGATGGAGTCTGAGTATAGAAACCTGTTCCCAGCCACTGTATCTCTACTCCAAGCCAAAGGGCATATTGCTGAAATCAGTTTCCTGAATGAGTTGGGACTTATTCCACTTTGGGTAAAAATTTCCCATAATCACAGATCTAGGATTATTTTACCCGTCTCAAATCTTAACCTCAATCATAAGGTGGTAAACACATAACTGAGTTTGGATCACGATGTCCTCCTGTCCTCTTGGATCACGATATTACTCCTGATCTGGGTCAGTGCTAAAAACTGACCCAGATCTAATCTGATTTCAGATTAGAAATATATAATTGCTTATGGATCTCAGTTCAAGACAGTGTGGCAAAACAATGGTCATTAGTCTAATCAAATTGTATTTGTCACATGTGACGGATAAAACAGGAAATGCTTACCGTGAAATGCTCACTTAGAATCTAGATGTGTAATGCCTGATCTATAGTATAGGGCCAAACTGAACCATTCTCTGCTACGGTGGATGCGGAACCGGGCCAGCCCAGTACAGCTTGGCTTGGCTCTATAGTGTGAATCAGGCACAGCAGTACTGGGCCTGCGAATAGAGACAGTTTTGTGGTATCCAATTGGTAGTTACAGTCTTGTCCCATCGCTGCAACTCCAGTACGGACTTGGGAGAGGGGAAGGTTGAGAGCCGTGCGTCCTCCGAAACACAACCCAGCCAAGCCACACTGCTTCTTGACACAACCCCTGCTAACCCGGAAGCCAGCCGCACCAATGTGTCAGAGGAAACATCATACACCTGGCGACCGTGTCAGCGTGCACTGCCCCCGGCCCGCCACAGGAGTCGCTAGAACGCGATGAGACAAGAACATCCCTGCCGGCCAAACCCTCCCCTAACCCAGGCGAAGCTGGGCCAATTGTGCACTGCCCCATTGGGTCTCCCGGTCGCGGCCCGCTGAGACAGAGCCTGTACTTGAACGAGGATCTCTAGTGGCACAGCTAGCACTGAGATGCATTGCATTAGATTGCAGGATGAACCCTTTAACCTCTCTAGGGTATGTCGCTAGAGCGCGAGCATCCAGTGAGATTGCAGTACGCCAAATTCAAATACAGAAATAATCATTATAAAAATTCAGAAAATATACAACTATTTTACATAGGTTTAAAGATTAACTTCTTGTGAATCCAACCACGGTGTCAGATTCAGATTTACGGCGAAAGCATACCTTACGATTATTTAAGAACATCGCCCAGCAGACAAATCAGACATCGCCCAACAGTAACCAGCCAAGTAGAAGAGTTACACAAGTCAGAAATATAGATAAAATTAATCACTTACCATTGACGATCTTCATATGGTTGCACTCCTTTTGTTCAATAAAGTCTCTTTATATCCAAAACCTCTGTTTTGTTCACGCATTTTATCCAGTAATCCACAGGCTCGAACGCAGTCACAACAGACAGACAAGAAATCCAAATTGTGTCCGTAAAGTTCATAGAAACATGTCAAACGATGTTTATATTCAATCCTCAGGTTGTTTTTAGCCTAAATAATTGATAATATCTCAACCGGACAATAACGTATTCAATATAAAAACAAGAAAGGCACTCGGTCGCATGCATGAAAAAGCTCTGTGACACGGCAGGGTCCACTCATTCAGATTGCTCTTACTCCCTCATTTTTCAGAATACAAGCCTGAAACAATTTCTAAAGACTGTTGACATCTAGTGGAAGGCATAGGAACTGCAAATTGAGTCCTAAGTCAATGGATACTGGAATGGCATCGAATAGAAAACTACAAAACCCCCCAAAAAATGACTTCCTGAATGGATTTTTCTCAGGTGTTCACCTGCCAAATCATTTCTGTTATACTCACAGACACTATTTTAACAGTTTTGGAAACTTTCGAGTGTTTTCTATCCAAATCTACCAATTATATGCATATCCTATCATCTTCTGGACCTGAGTAGAAGGCAGTTTAATTTGGGCACACTTTTCATCCAAAATTCCAAATGCTGCCCCCTACTCTAGAGAAGTTAAGAAACACCATCTCCATATCAAGGTGTGCTGTAATATGTTCTCCTCTTGACTTCTCTTCCCTCCTCATCAGAATGAATAATAGAGCGAGGTCTTAAATTCTTCATGTTAAAGGGATAATTTAGGATTTTGTCCATTTATCTACTTTCCCAAACAGATTAACTCATTGATACTATTTTTATGTCTGCGTGCAGTTTGAAGGAAGTTGCTAGCTAGCATTAGCGCAATGACTGGAAGTTTTTGGTAACTGCTAGCATGCTGATAGATACCACAGATTTCCAGTCTTTGCACTACGCTAGTTAATATTGGCTTTCAAAACTACCTTTAACTTCTTTCATACTGGATGCAGAGACATAAAAATGGTATCCATGAATTCATCAGACTCTGGGGAAGTAGAGAAAGGGCTGCATTGCCAAAATCACAAAGTAACCCTGTAATAAAAGCCAGCTTGTTGCACATCAGGTGGGTCTGGGCAGAGGAAGTGGGTCTGGGTGGGTCTGGGCAGAGGAAGTGGGTCTGGGTGGGTCTGGGCAGAGGAAGTGGGTCTGGGTGGGTCTGGGCAGGGGAAGTTCTATGTGGCATGAATCAGTTAATGATTTTCTATTCTATTTAACAATGAAATACATTGCCAGTCTCTGAAAAGGAGTGTACTACATAGGGAATAGGGAACCATTTCAAATTTGCTTAAATATCCTATAATTCACAGAATATAGGATCTCCCTGGCCTACTGTCAGGGTCTGAAATGTAGAGTACTACTTCTGTCACCCTGTTCGCTATATAGTTCCTATACATTGTGTTTTGTTGATGCTTGTGGACTGGTGATATCAACTTCCCTCCTTGGGAACATTTAGGTTCTACTGCAATACTACTACAAGTACTGCACTATTAAAGACCAGAGACCAACACCCTGTTCCCAATCGTGCACATCTTTTCACCAGTGCCCTAGTAACTAAGCCTTGACTGAGTCATAACGACCCATAAGGAAGGAGCCTATCTCCTGTTTCTGTAGCATGTGCCAGCTTGATGTACAAGTACCCCCCCTGGATAATGATGCTAGTCTGTTGCAGGGCACTAACCCCAATCAATATCCCTAATGCCGAGTGCCAAGCAGAAGAATCAGGTCCCATTTTTAGTCTTTGGTATGACTTGACCAGGGATCGAAACACCAACTTTTCAATCTCAGAGCAGACACTAACAGGCCACTGAGTTGGTCACCTAGTAGTTAGTGAACTAGGATAACTGGAGAATACCTGTCAGAGCCCATTGCGTAGGCAATCATCCTCTTATATCCCAGAATGTTCAGAGAGACATTTTTAGGAGAGAAGAGGCATGTGGAGGACAGAAGGTCCCTTTAGTACTGTTGTGCTTGAAGAACAGGATGCCTCTAGATTGTACTGAGTACAAAACAAAATACTTACAAGACCTCTCAAAGGAGGGTGATAAGAGTAGGCTCAGGGAAAGAGGTATGCTAAGTACAGTAGTGATAAGGAGGTATGCTAAGTACAGTAGTGATAAGAGTAGGCTGAGGGAAAGAGGTATGCTAATTACAGTAGTGATAAGGAGGTATGCTAAGTACAGTAGTGATAAGGAGGTATGCTAAGTACAGTAGTGATAAGAGTAGGCTGAGGGAAAGAGGTATGCTAATTACAGTAGTGATAAGGAGGTATGCTAAGTACAGTAGTGATAAGGAGGTATGCTAAGTACAGTAGTGATAAGGAGGTATGCTAAGTACAGTAGTGATAAGGATGTATGCTAAGTACAGTAGTGATAAGGATGTATGCTATTTAGCAGAAACTTTGGGTGTCCCTGGGAATTTAACCAACAATCCTGGCTTTGCAAGCACCATGCTCTCCCAACCGAGAAAGTACAGCAGATATATGGACGGATATTACAATTCACGTGCCGTTATCACATAAAATGAACATGTGAAGGTCGTGAGCTACGTCCAAACATATGATAACTGCTGAACTTGTAATGGTTACGTTCACATTAGGCATTTATGTTCCAGTCATTTCTCTTCACAGACAGACAACTGACCAGTTCTTGTATAAAAAAAACACACTACTCATTCAAACATGTTAGCAAACACATTACTGTTTACTGTTACATTTCTGCAACAGTTGTGCAATTAGTAAATGATACAAAATCATGTTTTTTTATAGCAATTGGCAGCCACAAACTGGAATTCTATATGACCGCCGCCCTCCTGCATTACCATAAAGTATAGTCGACAAACGTCCATAAATTATACAATTTGCATACTTATGTAAAAGCTGCACTTGTGAAGGTGGTAAATTACATTTTAATGGCATCAGACCGAGGCTCTGCATCTGTCCTCGTGCTCCTAGACCTTAGTGCTGCTTTTGATACCATCGATCACCACATTCTTTTGGAGAGATTGGAAACCCAAATTGGTCTACACGGACAAGTTCTGGCCTGGTTTAGAATTTATCTGTCAGAAAGATAGCAGTTTGTCTCTGTGAATGGTTTGTCCTCTGACAAATCAACTGTAAATTTCGGTGTTCCTCAAGGTTCCGTTTTAGGACCACGATTGTTTTCACTATATATTTGACCTCTTGGGGATGTCATTCGAAAACATAATGTTAACTTTCACTGCTATGCGGATGACACACAGCTGTACATTTCAATGAAACATGGTGAAGCCCCAAAATTGCCCTCGCTAGAAGCCTGTGTTTCAGACATAAGGAAGTGGATGGCTGCAAACGTTCTACTTTTAAACTCGGACAAAACAGAGATGCTTGTTCTAGGTCCCAAGAAACAAAGAGATCTTCTGTTGAATCTGACAATTAATCTTGATGGTTGTACAGTCATCTCAAATAAAACTGTGAAGAACCTCGGCGTTACTCTGGACCCCGATCTCTCTTTTGACGAACATATCAAGACTGTTTCAAGGGCAGCTTTTTTTCCCTACGTAACATTGCAAAAATCAGAAGCTTTCTGTCCAAATATGATGCAGAAATAGTAATCCATGCTTTTGATACTTCTAGGTTAGACTACTGCAATGCTCTACTTTCTGGCTACCCGGATAAAGCACTAAATAAACTTCAGTTAGTGCTAAATAAGGCTGCTAGAATCCTGACTAGAACCCAACAATTGTATTATATTACTTCAGTGCTAGCCTCCCTACACTGGCTTCCTGTTAAGGCAAGGGCTGATTTCAAGGTTTTACTGCTAACCTACAAAGCATTACATGGGCTTGCGCCTACCTTTCTGATTTGGTCCTGCCGTACATACCTACACGTACGCTACGGTCACAAGATGCAGGCCTCCTAATTGTCCCTAGAATTTCTAAGCAAACAGCTGGAGGCAGGGCTTTCTCCTATAGAGCTCCATTTTTATGGAATGGTCTGCCTACCCATGTGAGAGATGCAGACTCGTTCTCAACCTTTAGGTCTTTACTGAAGACTAATCTCTTCAGTGGGTCATATGATTGAGTGTAGTCTGGCCCAGGAGTGTGAAGGTGAACGGAAAGGCTCTGGAGCAACGAACCGCCCTTGCTGTCTCTGCCTGGCCGGTTCCCCTCTCTCCACTGGGATTCTCTGCCTCTAACCCTATTACAGGGGCTGAGTCACTGGCTTACTGGTGTTCTTTCATGCCGTCCCTAGGAGGGGTGCTTCACTTGAGTGGGTTGAGTCACTGATGGGATCTTCCTGTCTGGGTTGGCGCCCCCCCCCCCCTTGGGTTGTGCCGTGGCGGAGATCTTTGTGGGCTATACTCGGCCTTGTCTCAGGATGGTAAGTTGGTGGTTGAAGATATCCCTCTACTGGTGTGGGGGCTGTGCTTTGGCAAAGTAGGTGGGATTATATCCTTCCTGTTTGGCCCTGTCCGGGGGTATCATCAGATGGGGCCACAGTGTCTCCTGACCCCTCCTGTCTCAGCCTCCAGTATTTATGCTGCAGTAGTTTATGTGTCGTGGGGCTAGGGTCAGTCTGTTATATCTGGAGTAATTCTGTCTTATCCGGTGTCCTGTGTGAATTTAAGTATGCTCTCTCTAATTCTCTCTTTCTCTCGGAGGACCTGAGCCCTAGGACCATGCCTCAGGACTACCTGGCATGATGACTACTTGCTGTCCCCAGTCCACCTGGCCGTGCTGCTGCTCCAGTTTGAACTGTTCTGCCTGCGGCTATGGAATCCTGACCTGTTCACCGGATGTACTACCTGTCCCAGACCTGCTGTTTTCAACTCTCTAGAGACAGTAGGAGTGGTAGAGATACTCTTAATGATCGGCTATGAAAAGCCAACTGACATTTACTCCTGAGGTGCTGACATGCTGCACCCTCGACAACTACTGTGATTATTATTATTTGACCATGCTGGTCATTTATGAACATTTGAACATCTTGGCTATGTTGTTATAATCTCCACCCAGCACAGCCAGAAGAGGACTGGCCACCCTTCATATCCTGGTTCCTCTCTAGGTTTCTTCCTAGGTTTTGGCCTTTCTAGGGAGTTTTTCCTAGCCACCGTGCTTCTACACCTGCATTGCTTGCTGTTTGGGATATTAGGCTGGGTTTCTGTACAGCACTTTGAGATATCAGTCTGTGTGTAAAATAAAAAGTGGTTAATGTGAACCTAACTCACAGCTAAAAAATGTAAAGCAAGCAATCCAATGTTATTTGTTGTCTAGACTTTACTGCAAATGACACTCAAGTCTTGAGGGACAAAAAACAATACACTAATATTTCAGTTAGCCATGAAAGCCTTTATAATAGAACACTTGTGACCGCACACATAAATATTGCACTTGGGAAAAAAACAAAGTAGAAATAGAATGAAACAAACAGGCATTATAGTTTTGCTCTATTATAGTGTCCACTATAGACGATCATGTTCGCAAGGTACGTGTGCAAAAACAACGTTCACTGAATTTAAAAAAGTATAATCCCCCTCACACACACACACACACACGTGTGTTACTGTCAAGTTCAACACAACAAAAACAATGTCTTTAGGCAACACTGCACATTATTAAAATTGGACACTTTCTGCCTGTGGACATCTGTTCTACAATGTGCCAGCAAAAGTGAGAAAGGGGGAAAGTGTGTGGTGTTCCTATCAGCTCTATAGTGGCACCAGTTTAAGCCAGGCCCAGCTCCAGCTACACTTGATCCCTGAATCCACTTGTTTAAAAAGCAACGCCTCATTTTCACCTAATTCTCTCAGTCTAAAAAATTAACCATGTACTGTAGAGGGAAAACATTAGTTAACAGCTAGTGGTTAGTTCGTTAACATTTCATACAGACTGCCGGGGTCAGTAAGCAACTTGAGTCGTATACCAGTTAATACTATGGTGAATTGGTTAGGTTACTAATGTTAGCTCATCTGATGTTGTAACGTTAGCTATCTGACTTTATTAGCAAGCTAATTTTCACACCATAACCTAAATTATTTGATCAGATAAATTGGCAAATTATGCTCAACATTTCTCTGGCTATCTAACAGAGAATTCGATCCAGCTAGCAAGATACTTAAAAATGCTAATACTTCTCCCTCAACTCAAACTTTCCAGTTTTTTGGTTACAGCTCATGAAGTACACTTCATCACCTTCTCATCCCCGTCTCCGTGGTCAGGCTTCTCACCTAACGTTACCTCTTCGTTATTGTTCAGGGGACGCGCTGCTGTAACTGGCAAGCTGACTTTCCAGAACGCGCACCGATGCTGTAGTAAATTGGTTGTCTCTTCTTTCTTCAGGTCACGTGTAGCGCTGCATTCTATTATGTTAATGATTGGCTGAGCCTTGGATACAGCCAGTATTGCTCGAAACGCGCAGCACTCGTTCGCTTACAGCCAGTAGTGATCCAAACCCCTTGTGTTTGTTGTCCATAGCTTTTGCCTGCTCATACCATAACCCCACCGCCAACATGGGGAGCTCTGTTCACAATGTTAACAACAGCAAACAGCTCGTTCACATGGATTAATCCCAGTTGAAACCCGGATTCATCCGTGAAGAACACCCTTCTCCAGGGTACCAGTAACCATCGAAGGTGAGCAGTTGCCCACTGAAGTCAGTTACGACACCAAACTGCAGTCAGGTCAAAACCCTGGTGAGGAAGACGAGCATGCAGATGAGCTTCCCTGAAACGATTTCTGACAGTTTGTGCATAAAATCTTTTGGTTGTGCAAACCCACAGTTTCATCAATTGTCTGCATGGCTGATCTCAGATGATCCTGCAGGTGAAGAAGCCGGATGTTGGAGGTCCTGGGCTGGCGTGGTCTACGATTGTGAAGCTGGTCGGACATACTGCCAAATTCTCTAAAACACAATTTGTGGCAGCTTATGGTATAGATAAATTAATTCCTCTGGCAACATTTCTGGTGGACATTCCTGCAGTCAGCACGCAAACGTGAGACATCTGCGGCATTGTGTGACAAAACTGCACAATTTAGAGTGTCCTTTTATTGTCCCCAGCACAAGGTGCACCTGTGTAATGAGCATGCTGTTTAATCAGCTTCTTGATATGCCACACCTGTCAGGTAGATGGATTATCCTTGCAAATGAAAAATGCTCACTAACAGGGATTTAAACAAATATGTGTGCGCAATGAGAGAAATAATATTTTTGTGCATATGAAAAATTTCTAGGATCTTTTATTTCAGCTCATGAAACATGGGACCAACACTTTACATGTTGCGTTTACATTTTTGTTCAGTGTAGTTTCTCATCAACGGGAAGTGTTATACCCTTTAGTAAAATACGTGTTGTAAAGGTGATGCCAGTATGTACAGTTCCAGTCACAAGTTCACACACCTACTCATTCAAGGGTTTTTCTTAATGTTTTACAATTTTCTACATTGTAGAATAATAGCATAGACATCAACTCTTAATCAACACATATGGAATCATGTAGTAACCAAAAAGTGTTAATAGGGATAGGGGGCAGTATTCAGAAGTTCGGATGACTGACGTGCCCAAAGTAAACTGCCTGTTACTCAGGCCCAGAAGCTAGGATATGCATATAATTGGATAGAAAACTCTGAAGTTTCTAAAACTGTTAAAATAAGGTCAGTGAGTGTAACAGACAGGGCATGCACCTCGTTAGTTATCTCCGGTATTGAACACACTATTCTCAGTCTTAAATTGTATCGTTTATTTATATATTAGGGTACCTGCGGATTGATTAGAACCGTTGTTTGACTTTAGACTAAGTTTATTGGTAACCTTTGGGATTCCTTTGTATGCATTTTGAACGAGTGGAACAGGTGGATTACTCAATCAAACAAGCCAACTAAACTGACTTTTTTGGGATATAAAAAGGACTTTATCGAACAAAACGACCATTTGTTGTGTAGTTGGGACACTTGGGATGGCAAACAGAGGAAGATCTTCAAAAAGGTAAGTAAACGCTATTTCTGACTTTTGTGACGCCTCTGCTGGTTTGGAAAATGTTTTTAATGCTTTTGTATGTGGGGCAATGTCCTCAGATAATCGCATGGTATGCTTTGGCGTAAAACCTTTTGGAAATCTGACAAAGCGGCTGGATTAACAAGTAGTTAAGCTTTTAAATTATGTATGACACTTGTATTTTCATGAATGTTTAATATTACTATTTTTGTATTTTGAATTTCGCGCTCTGCAATTTCACCGGATGTTGTCGAGGGGGGCACTAGCGGCACGTCAAGCCCAAAGTTAAACAAATCAAAATATATTTTACGTAGCCACACTTTGCCTTGATGACAGCTTTGCACACTTTTGGCATTCTCTCAGCCAGCTTCATGAGGTAGTCACCTGGAATGCATTTCAATTAACAGGTGTGCCTTGTTAAAAGTTATTTTGTGGAATTTCTTTCCTTCTTTAATGCGTTTGAGACAATCAGTTGTGTTCTGACACGGTAGGCTTGGTATACAGAAGAAGATAGTATGGACTTTTACCATATTTCAGCTGTTATTGCCATAGTCATATGAAAAGATAAATGACATTTTCAGTCAATCCTGAAAATGTCAAGAACTTTTAAAGTTTCTTCAAGTGCAATCGCAAAAAAACCATCAAGCGATATGATGAAACTGGCTCCCGAGGATTGCCACAGGAATGGAAGACCCAGAGTTCCCTCTGCTGCAGAGGATAAGTTCATTATTAGCGTTACCAGTCTCAGAAATTACAGCCCAAATAAATGCTTCAGAGTTTAAGTAACAGACACATCTCAACTGTTCAGAGGAGGCTGCGTGAATCAGGGCTTCATGGTCAAATTGCTGCCAATAAAACACTACTAAAAGAAGACAAAATAAAAACAAGACTGGCTTGGGCCAAGAAACACGAGCAATGGACATTTGATCTGTCCATTGAGTCCAAATTGGAGATTTTGGTTCCAACCTCTGTGTCTTTGTGAGACGCAGAGTAGGTGAACGGATGCATGTGTGGTTCCCTCCATGAAGCATGGAGGAGTTGGTGTGGTGGTGCATTGCTGGAGACCGTGTCAGTGATTTATTGAGAATTCAAGGCATACTTAACCAACATGGCAACCACAGCATTCTGTGGCCTCTGCATTCACACAACCCAATTGAGATGATTTGGGATGAGTTGGACTGCAGAGTGAAGGAAAAGCAGTCAACAAATGCTCAGCATATGTGGGAACTCCTTCAAGGCTGTTGGAAAAGCAATCCAGGTGTAGCTGGTTGAGAGAATGCAAAGCTGCCATCAAGGGAAAGGGGGGCTATTTGAAGAATCTAAAATATAGTTTGATTTGTTCAATACTTTTTTGGTTACTACATGATTCCAATGTGATACTTCATAGTTTTGATGTCTTCACTATTATTCTACAATGAAGAAAATAGTAAAAATAAAGAAAAACCCTTGAATGAGTAGGTGTGTCCAACCTTTTGACTGGTACTGTATGTGCCCATAGAAGCAGGAGACAGGAGAGATGGGTACTGGATATAAAAACATGATACAGTAAGACAACAAAAACACTTCATTACGAAAAGAAAAACAGCAGCCTTCCCTCGAAAAAATGTCAAAGTCAAATATTGGTATATAAATAGGATAATTCTAAAGTGCATCTCTCAAAGACTGATTTGCAGTCCTATGTTTAGAAACAATCTGATAAAGCAAAAAATATAAAGATATAACATTATACGCTTGGAGTCATGCACTTCTGTTAAAACATGAAATAGACAGACATTCTGCTTTAAAAACTACAAAATGTACATGCAATACTTTTCTGCTCTGGAAAACAATCAAGGTTACTGTATGAGGAAAAGCGGATGAACAGTTCATTCACATTGTCCAGAGCGAAGGAAACAGCTAGCTACTAAAGTTAATTTGCTAATATTCTGTGTTCTCCGTTTTGTTCACACTTGGTGTTTGAAGTCGTTAAGTCAATTTAAAAGCGTGGTGATCATGTTCTTTCTTTTTGTTTTTAAATCATTCAGGTACATCTGTTATTTTCTCTCTCTTCATCCCAAAGAGGAAAGAGGAGTGCAGGGATAGAGGGGGGACATGGGGAGGGGCTCAGATCTTGGGCAGCTTGGGAGCGTTGACGATGGGGTTGGTTTCCTGGAGGAAGCGGCGTCCGGCGCTCTTGTAGTTGTACGTGCAGTCATGGGTCTCTGCATAGCGGTGGGTGGCGCAGAAGTTATTACCACACCTGAGAAAAATAACACAACAGCCCTATTCAGACAGTATGGCTGTGACTGTTCCATTTTAAACCTCCCGAAGTTGGAGGGGATTTGAAAGTGTGATGATATAATAACAGATTTCTACTGAACAATAGTAATAAGTAGAACACCAATTGGTAACACTTTACTGAAAGTCTGCAGCTACAGTGCATTTGGAAAGTATTCAGACCCCTTGATTTTGTCCACATTTTCTTATGTCACAGCCTTATTGTAAAATTGATTAAATTGTTTTCCCCCTCAATCTACACACAACACCCCATAATAACAAAACACTGCAAAGGGGCTGAATACTTTACGAATGACCTGTATATCTAGCTTTATTCAGACATCTATCCCTTCTCCATCCCAGAGGAACTGAAAGAGACAAAAAAAGTGTGTGTGTGTGTGTGTGTTGGTTCGTGCTAGGCAGCTAGGGCTAAGGAGTCATCCAAGGGCACAGTATTGAAAGTTGTTGCATCATCATTTCCAGTATTCCCCTTGACTGCTCTATAGTCCTCTCATCTCCTTTCCTTCATCCTAACTCATAAAACCATGGGTGCACCATCTCCTTTCCTTCATCTGAACTCATAACACCATGGGATGGTGCATCTCATTGGTCTAAACTGGATTCCTCCCCTCAAGTTTAAAGTTTTAATGTCACATGCACAAGTACAGTGAAATGCCTTTCTTGCAAGAACTAAACCCAACAATGCAGTAATCAATATCAATGTAGTACTAAAAATAACATAAGGTAGAACAAAAACACAAAGAAAAATAAGAACTAGAGAAAGTAAGCATACTATATACAGGGACCCCTTTCCTTTGTCTTAACGCCTGTAGAAAAATATTGGGCACCCTCCACATTTATTTAACTCTGACTAGCTATATTTTCATATCCGTTTTCAGATGAAGGGGAAACTACAGACTAGGGGCGTGTTACAACGCAACTGTCCTACTTTCAACCACACACACCAAGTGTAACACTATCACAGATAGCGCTGTGTGATCGAGTCCAAGTACAATTAGAATCTTTAGCACACAGCGTGACTCCAACATCAGATGGTTAAGCGTTATGACCAGGAGTTTACACAGCTCCAGTTACTCTGTTGCGTCACCACCACACACTGTGTTCTCTAAGCAAGGACAAGGAGCGGGGAGAGGAAGGGAGGAGGAAAAGGAGGAGGGGAGATGGGGAAGAGGGTAGAGATAAGAGTTGTGGTGGTGGAGACTTAAGCCAGCATGTGATGTGATATCTTGTTGATGACAAACTCCTAGACATGAACAATCCCTTTCCCAAAACATGTGTAAATATTGGACAATATATTGTGCCTTCCTGTATTATACTTATGCTAAAAAGTTTATTTTATTCCACTGAGCCATTATCTTTATGTTCATATTATTATTATCATCGTATTGTCGAGAAGGAACCTGCAACTAAGCATTTTGTTGGACGGTAAATACCATGTGTATCCTGTACATGCTAGGAATGTACACGGCTACATTTCTTCAAAAAGACGTTAGTATTCAAATGCCTCTTTAACACTGAAAAGACTGTCATTAAATTCAAATATCCATGTGACGTACAAGGATATACCATGACATTTCAAATAATGCATTTAATAAAACAAACATTTACATTTTTATGACGTGCATGGTGCGCCCTATAAAAAAAAAAAGACGGGTAGCCAACTGGTAACCTTCACAGTGTGTAGCTTGTTGTTAATGTTGGCCAATCAAAGTGGCAAAGAGGCTCAATGTGGAGCAAGTGGAGAAGGATGTTCACTAATGCAATGCAATATGGAATACATTTTTGGAATAATAAGTTTGCAATTTGAAGGAGTAGGAGACAATGAGCAACCAGCAGGTAGGCTGTTTTATATGAATGGGGTTGGGAGAAAGTGCAGGATGTGCGCCTCAATTAGCCTGGCTAGCTTGGCTGGCTGGCTAGCTATAGCTTCTCTAGGTTACAAGACATTTATCATCCCATATAATAGTGCATAACATTGTGGCTGCTACTAGTCAGCAAGTCTTGGCTGTAGCCAAATTGCGATGGTGTCTCTCGCCATGTCTGCGCGCTACACACACCTCCCAAATATAACACCCGGAGCCAGCTGCAGCAATAGCGCACCATCCTCTCTCCCTCACGCAGCAATTCTCAGGTTAAAAAGTACTTTAAAAAAAATAAACCTGTTTTGAATATCCGAATATCTGATGAATGATACTATACAATGTGAAATTATTTCAAACTAATAAAACGTCAAACTTTAATTCCTGGCATACCTAGTAGTAGGACAGATACACACAATTGTTTTATGAAGTGGTTTGTGTGAGAAGTACAGGCAGGATGTGTGATAACCCATGTGGCGTTTCACCTCAAGTTACCCTACAGGTACATTATATTCACTGTGTTAATGCAAGTTTTTTGGGACATGCTTACTAAATACAGATACTATATTATTGCTAATAGCATAGCTAATAATATGGACCATGCATTGGCTATATGCATGGTCCAATATGTTAAGTTGCACTATGAAGAAATCGCTCTGCCATTTCCTGGTTGCTAAAACTATAAAACAGAGTAAAAGATGCAAAAACAACAAAAACCTTCCAGGAAGCATAGAAATAGCAACATAGAAAAGATCTACCGCTTCGTAGACTTGCTTAAAAGTAGAATGATAGATCTATAACTAACTTTTTATGTGAATTTGATCGGGTCGCCCAACAAGTTATATATTGACACTAAAATAATTTATTGGGCTAATTTCTAGACGTGGAAATCATATTTTAGATGGTGTCAGCATCATTTCATTTTTATTTATTTGAGAGTATAACATCCTTTTAAAAGTCACCAGAACTGAGCTTCTCAATCCTAGTACATACGACTAATGAAACTAACTTCTGGCATCCATAGGAGTAGGACAGACACACAAAACAGACTTGATTGAAATACAATGATTAATGAGGGAGAGAGAGGCAGGTAGGGAGGGAGGGAGAATGATAGAAGAATTGAGAGGTGAACCTGCACTCGTAGCTGGTGGCCAGACCAGTCTTCTTGCCACAGAGGAAGCAGTGTTTAGATTTCTTCTTCTTCTTTGCCAGTGGAACCTTGACTGAAGGCAGGTGATATGCAGGGGGGCCTGGAGGGAGGAGACCAGAATAAGAAGATAGAAAGAACATAACTGAGTAATCAAAATAAAGTAAGCCAAGATCACTGAGGTGATATTAACATCAAATATATCACTCTTAAATTATGTTTAGTTTCCTAACTATTACCAAGGTAACACATAAAAGAAGAGGCTCTCTCAACTGAATGTCCTCCCTTGGGTCCAGTGAGGGAATTGTGATCACAATCTTACACTCCTCGCAGCAGATAGAAATGATTCCCATGTTAATTAAGTTTACGAGGGCCTCCCGAGTGGAGCAGGCACTGCATCTAAGGCACTGCAGTGTCAAGAAGCAGTACAGCTCGGTTGGGATTCAGAGGCATGGCTCTCGACCTTCGCCTCTCCCGAGAACGTACGGGAGTTGCAGCGATGAGACAAGACTAACTACCAATTGGATACCACTAAATTAGAATGAAAAAGGGGTAATATATACACACACACACAGTTGAAGTAATAAGTTGCCAAATACATTTAAACTCAGGATTTCCACAATTCCTGACACTTAATCCTAGTAAAAATTCCCAGTCTTAGGTCATTTTGGGTCACCAATTCATTTTAATGTGAAATGTCAAAATAATAGGAGAGAGAATGATTTAGTTCAGTTTTTACTTCTTTCATCACATTCACAGTGGGTCAGAAGTTCACATACACTCAATTAGTATTTAGCAGCATTGCCTTTAAATTGTTTAACTTGGGTCAAGCATTTCGGGTAGCCTTCCACAAGCTTCCCACAATAAATTGGGTGAAATTTTGGCTCATTCCTCCTGACAGAGCTGGTGTATCTGAGTCAGGTTTGTAGGCCACTCCAATACCTTGACTTTGTTGTCCTAAGCCATTTTGCCACAACTTTGGACGTATGCTTGGGGTCATTGTCCATTTGGAAGACCCATTTGCGACCAAGCTTTAACTTCCTGACTGATGTCTTGAGATGTTGCTTCTATATATCCACCTAATTTCCTCCCTCATGATGCCATCTATTTTGTGAAGTTCACCAGTCCCTCCTGCAGCAAAGCACCCCCACAACATGGTGCTGCCAGCCCCATGCTTCACGGTTGGGATGGTGTTCTTCGGCTTGCAAGCATCCCCCTTTTTCCTCTAGACATAACGATGGTCATTATGGCCAAACAGTTCTATTTTTGTTTCATCAGACCAGAGGGAAAAAAATACGATCTTCGTCCCCATGTGCAGTTGCAAACCGTAGTCTGGCTTTTTTATGGTGGATTTGGAGCTGTGGCTTCTTCCTTGCTGAGCGGCCTTTCAGGTTGTCGATATAGGACTCATTTTACTGTGAATATAGATTATTTTGTACCCGTTTCCTCCAGCATCTTCACAGGGTCCTTTGCTGTTGTTTGTGGTGGTTGAAAAACGAGTTTTAATGATTCCAACCTAAGTGTATGTAAACTTCCGACCTCAACTGTACACAAACTGTGCGGTTAAAAATAGGCAAAGAACAAACACATACATTTCTTTCCACAGGGCCATGGGGTGAGACAGAGATACAGCTTAAACCCTACCTTCTTCAAAATATATATCAACGAATTGGAGAGGGCACTAGAAAAGTCTGCAGCACCCGGCATCACCCTACTAGAATCTGAAGTCAAATGTCCACTGTTTGCTGATGATCTGGTGCTTGTGTCACTAACCAAGGAGGGCCTACAGCAGCACCTAGATCTTCTGCACAGATTCTGTCAGACCTGGGCCCTGACAGTAAATCTCAGTAAGACCAAAATAATGGTGTTCCAAAAAAGGTCCAGTTGCCAGGACCACAAATACAAATTCCATCTAGACACCATTGCCCTAGAGCACACAAACTATACATACCTTGGCCTAAACATCAGCGCCACAAGTAACTTCCACAAAGCTGTGAACGATCTGAGAGACAAGGTAAGAAGGACATTCTATGCCATCAAAAGGAACATAAATTTGACATACCAATTAGGATCTGGCAAAAAAAAATACTTGAATCAGTTATAGAACCCATTTCCCTTTAGGGTTGTGAGGTCTGGGGTCAGGTCACCAACCAAGACTTCACAAAATGGAACAAACACCAAATTGAGAGACTGCATGCAGAATTCAGCAAAAATATCCGTGTACAACTTATCAAAATCCAGAAAAGATACGTTAAATCCTATAACCACCTAAAAGGAAGCGATTCCCAAACCTTTCATAACAAAGCCATCACCTACAGAGAGATTAACTTGGAAAAGAGTCCCCTAAGCAAGTTGGTCCTGGGGCTCTGTTCACAAACACAACCCACAGAGCCCCAGGACAGCAACACAATTAGACCCAACCAAATCATGAGGAAAACCAACAAATGATTACTTGACACATTGGAAAGTTTTTACAAAAAATCTGAGCAAACTAGAATGCTATTTGGCCCTAAACAGAGAGTACACAGTGGCAGAATACCAGACCACTGTGACTGACCCAAACTTAAGGAAAGCTTTGACTATGTACAGACTCAGTGAGCATAGCCTTGCTATTGAGAAAGGCTGACGTAGGCAGACATAGCTCTCAAGAGAAGACGGGCTATGTGCACACTGCCCACAAAATGAGGTGGAAACTGAGCTGCACTTCCTAACCTCCTGCCCAATGTATGACCATATTAGAGACACATATTTCCCTCAGATTACATAGATCCACAAAGAACTCAAAAATAAACCTGATTTTGATAAACTCCCATATCTACTGGGTGAAAATCCAGTGTGCCATCACAGCAGCAAGACTGTTGACCTGTTGCCACAAGAAAAGGGCAACCAGTGAAGAACAAACACCATTGTAAATACAACCCATATTCATGTTTATTTATTTTCCCTTGTGTACCCTTAACCATTTGTACATTGTAACACTATATAGACATATCACATTCGTAATGTCTATTGTTTTGAATGTTCTGTATGTGTAATGTTAACTGTTAATATAAAAAAGTGAAATAATCAAAATTATCTACCTCACTTGCATTGGCAATTTTAACACGTTTCCCATGCCTTATATATGAGACAGAGAGAGAGAGAGAGAGAGAGAGAGAGAGAGAGAGAGAGAGAGAGCGAGAGAGAGAGAGAGCCAGAGAAAGTGAGAGCGCAAGATCAGGAGAGAGCAAGAATGAGAGAGAGACAGAAAAAGACAGACCGAGATATAGGGGTGAAGCCCAGGCGTAACAGGACCGATATAAACAGAGGTTAGTGTGACATAGCAGACAGGAGAATCTCCCAACCAGGTAGGCAATGGGCCATGAGATTGGATGTTATGTCCTCCTCACTAATCTGCTCTGATATACTATTACAGTATGTACTACACTGTTTCTGCTGCAGTCATTTAGCTGTGGCGCTGTGCCACAGCAAAATCACTGCTGCCACGCTCCCCCAAAAAATGGAATATGAAAAAAATAATTGTTGAGGCGCACTTTGAAGATCCTAGAACAGTCCACATTTACTTTCCCTCTGCAAACACCACAAGTAATGACTAGAAAAACCATCCTACTACGGAGTTGTCTGGTGTATCTATTGTCTGGTTTATCTATTTAGTTCAACCACAATATTTGTTGTATTATTTGTTATTTCTTTTCAGGTGGATTAAACTGAAATTGCAAACAACTTTCGATGGCTTGTTAAAAAAATAACTACACTTTGGAGATTATTTAGTTTTCAAATACCTGGAAGTGAACAGTTGTAATCTGACTAAAGGGACAAAGGCCATTCTTGAACATGGGGTTTCACCTCAAGTTACTCTACAGGTACATTATATTCACTGTGTTAATGCAAAAAAAAAGTGGGGACATGCTTACTAAATACAGATACTATATGCTTCAGACTATTTATTTATAGCCACCATGCTGCAAGCATTTCACTACACCCACAATAACATCTGCTGAAATATGTGTATGCAGCCAATAAAATGTGATTGCATCCGTTGGGCTACATGTGATAATGCTTATTGCTAATAGCATACCTAATAATATGGACCATGCATTGGCTATATGCATGGTCCAATATGTTAAAATTGCACTAAGAAGAAGAAATCGCTCTGAAACCATTTCCTGGTTGCTAAAACTATAATAGTTTATGTGACAAAATAAGCTGGTATAGTGTAGAGAATCATTGTACCATCATTAACAAACAGTTGTTTCAGCTGGTTTGTCAAAACCGAAAGTAAAAGATGCAAACACAAAACTTAACAGGAAGCATAGAAATAGCAACATACCGTTTAGTAGACTTGCTTAAAAGTAGAAAGATCTATAACTCACATTTTTATGTGAATTTGGTCGGATCGCCCAATAACTTACACATTGCTACTAACAATTTATTGGGATAATTTCTAGAGGTGGAAATTATATTTTAGATGGTGTCAGCATCCTTTTAAAATTCACTAGAACTGAGCTTCTCAGTCCTACATAAAATTACTCTGGGGGAGACCCCAGACCCCCAAAACAAGGGGAGAGGGACCCCTCCTTGAACCGCACCAAGATGACCTTTTCCCCCACTGCTACAAATGTTTCAAGAGGAAACACTGGTACGTTCTCAAAGGCCAGCCACACTAAGATGAGCTATTTGAAGAGAATCAGTTTGAGCAAAGTGAGACACAGAATCGCTCATCTTGATTACATAATGAGTTGTTATTTCGGATGCAAGGTCATTTGCAGATTAGTGATCTGTGCAGGCCGACTGCAATGTAGCCGATCTCAAAGATGTACTGCAAGCCTGTCCTTGGCTCATTGCATGGTGTGTATAGGTCATTGTGTGCACAAACGTGTGTGAACATGAGCATTCTCTCATTTACATAAGTTCACACACCCCTGAGTTAATACTTTGTCGAAGCACCTTTGGCGGCGATGACAGCTTTGATTCTTCTTGGGTATGTCTGTATCAGCTTTGCACATCTGGATTTGGGAATTTTCTCCCATTCTTCCTTGCAGATTTCCTCAAGCTCTGTTAACTTCTTCGATATAGGGGGCGCTCTTAATTTTTGGATAAAAAAACTTTCCCGTTTTAAACCAGATATTTTGTCACGAAAAGATACTCGACTATGCATATAATTGACAGCTTTCGAAAGAAAACGCTCTGGCGTTTCCAAAACTGCAAAGATATTATCTGTGAGTGCCACAGAACTGATGCTACAGGCAAAACCAAGATGACATTTCAAACAGGAAATGCCCCAGATTTTGAAGGCGCTGTGTTCCAATGTCTCCTTATACTTTGTCTTAGACTTCCCCAAGGTGTCTGCAGCATTGTGACGTATTTGTAGGCATATCATTGGAAGATTGACCATAAGGGACTACATTTACCAGGTGCTCGCTTGGTGTCCTCCGTCGCAATTATTGCGTAATCTCCAGCTGCGTGTATTTTTCCATTTGCTTCCGAGGAGAAACCCAACTGCCACGAATGATTTATCATCGAATAGATATGTGAAAAACACCTTGAGGATTGATTCTAAACAACGTTTGCCATGTTTCTGTCGATATTATGGAGTTAATTTGGAAAAAAGTTTGGCGTTGTAATGACTGAATTTTCTGTTTTTTTTCTTAGCCATACGTGATGAACAAAACGGAGCGATTTCTCCTACACAAATAATCTTTTTGGAAAAACTGAACATTTGCTATCTAACAGAGTCTCCTCATTGAAAACATCCGAAGTTCTTCAAAGGTAAATTATTTTATTTGAATGCTTTTCTTGTTTTTGTGAAAATGTTGCCTGCTGAATGCTAGGCTTAATGCTATGCTAGCTATCAATACTCTTACACAAATGCTTGTGTAGCTATGGTTAAAAAGCATATTTTGAAAATCTGAGATGACAGTGTTGCTAACAAAAGGCTAAGCTTGTGAGTGAATATATTTCTTTCATTTCATTTGCGATTTTCATGAATAGTTAACATTGCGTTATGGTAATGAGCTTGAGGCTATGATTACGCTCCCGGATACGGGATTGCTCGACGCAAGAAGTTACGTTTATTTTTTTATTTCACCTTTATTTAACCAGGTAGGCTAGTTGGGAACAAGTTCTCATTTGCAACAGCAACCTGGCCAAGATAAAGCAAAGCAGTTCGACACAAACACCACAGAGTTACACATGGAATAAACACACATACAATCAATAATACAGTAGGAAAATCTATATACAGCATGTGCAAATGAGGTAGGATAAGAGAGGTAAGTCAATAAATAGGCCATGGTGGTGAAGTAATTACAATATAGCAATTAAACACTGGAATGGTAGAATGTGCAGAAGATGCTTGTGCAAGTTGAGATACTGGGGTGCAAAGGAGCAAGATAAATAAATACAGTATGGGGATAAGGTAGATTGGATGGGCTATTTACAGATGAGCTATGTACAGGTGCAGTGATCTGTGAGCTGCTCTGACAGCTGGTGCTTAAAGCTAGTGAAGGAGGTAAGACTCTCCAGCTTCAAAGATTTTTGCAGTTCGTTCCAGTCACTGGCAGCAGAGAACTGGAAGGAAAGGTGGCCAAAGGAAGAATTGGCTTTGGGGTTGACCAGTGATATATACCTGCTGGAGCGCATGCTATGGGTGGGTGCTGCTATGGTGACCAGTGAGCTGAGATAAGGCAGAGCTTTACCTAGCAGAGACTTGTAGATGACCTGGAGCCAGTGGGTTTGGCGACGAGTATGAAGCGAGTGCCAGCCAATGAGAGCGTACAGGTCGCAGTGGTGGGTAGTATATGGGGATTTGTAGACAAAACGAATGGCACTGTGATAGACTGCATCCAATTAGCTGAGTAGAGTGTTGGAGGCTATTTTGTAAATAACATCGCCAAAGTTGAGGATCAGTAGGATGGTCAGTTTTACGAGGGTGTTTGGCAGCATGAGTGAAGGATGCTTTGTTGCAAAATACAAAGCCAATTCTAGATTTAATTTTGGATTGGAGATGCTTAATACAAGTCTGGAAGGAGAGTTTACAGTCTAGCCAGACACCTAGGTATTTGTAGTTGTCCACATATTCTTAGTCAGAACCGTCCAGAGTAGTGATGCTAGGCGGGCGGGGGGATGCGGGCAGCAAATCGGTTGAAGAGCATGCATTTAGTTTTACTTGCATTTAAGAGCAGTTGGAGGCCACGGAAGGAGAGTTGTATAGCATTGAAGCTCATCTGGAGGTTAGTTAACACAGTGTCCAATGAAGGGCCAGAGGTATACAAAATGGTGTTGTCTGCATAGAGGTGGATCAAAGAATCACCAGCAGCAAGAGCGACATCATTGATGTATAACAGAGAAGAGAGTCGGCCCGAGAATTGAACCCTGTGGCACCTCCATAGAGACTGCCATAGGTCCGGACAACAGGCCCTCCGATTTGACATACTGAACTCTATCGGACAAGTAGTTGGTGAACCAGGCGAGGCAATCATTTGAGAAACCAAGGCTGTTGAATCTGCCAATAAGAATGTTGTGATTTACAGAATCGAAAGCCTTAGCCAGGTCGATGAATACGGCTGCACAATGTCTCTTATCGATGGCGGTTTTGATATCGTTTAGGACCTTGAGCGTGGCTGAGGTGCACCCATGACCAAGTTAAATGGGGAGCGGTGGTGAACAGCAATCTTCAAATCTTTTCACACATTTTCAACGGGATTCAAGTTTGGGCTTTGGCTGGGCCACTCAAGGACTTTCACATTCTTGTTCTGAAGCCATTCCAGCGTTGCTTTGGCTGTATGCTTGAGGTCATTGTCCTGTTGGAACGTAAATTGTCACCCCAGTCTGAAGTCATTTGCACTCTGAAGCAGGTTCTCATCAAGGATTTTCCTCCATTCATTGTTCCCTCTATCCTTACCTGTCTCTCAGTCCCTGAAAAGCATCCCCATAGCATGATGCTGCCACCACGATTTACGGTAGGGATGGTGTTAACCAGGCACAACTCACCACCTGTCTTTCTCCAGACATAGCGCTGTGCATTCAGGATAAAGAGTTACATTTTAGTCTCATCAAGCCACAGAATCTTTCAAAGTCTTTCACATGCCTTTTTGCAAACTCCAGGTGTACTGTTTTGTGCCTTTTTCTCAGGAGTGGCTTCCGCCTGGCCACTCTCCCATAAAGTCCAGATTGGTGATAGGCTGTAGAGACTTGTCTTTCTGGCAGGTTCTCCCATCTCAGCCAAGGAACTCTGTAGTTCTGTCAGGGTGGTCATTGGGTTCTTGGTCATCTCCCTGACCAAGGTCCTTCTTGCCCGGTTGGTCAGTTTGGTCGGACGGCCAGCTCTAGACATAGTCTGGGTAGTTCCATATTTTTCCCATTTCCCAATGATGGAGACCACTGTGCTCTTGGAAATTGTTTTAAACCCTTCCCCAGATAGAGTATATGCCTCATCACAATTCTCTCAGAGATCTATGGACAGTTCTTTGGAATTCATGGTATAGTTTCTGCCCTGACCAGCACTGTCAACAGTGGAACCTTATATAGACAGGTGTGTCTTTCTAAATCATGTCCAAACAATGGAATTGGCAACATTTGGACTTCAAATCGAGTTGTAGAGACATCTCATGGATGATCATGATCATGCGTGCAATTTAGAGTGTCATTGCAAATGGTCTGAAAACTTATGTACTGTAAATGCAATATTTCTGTACTTCATTTTCACTAAATTTGCAAACATTTCTAAAAACATGTTTTCACGTTGTCATTATGGGTTACTGTGTGTAGTTGGGTGAGGGTAAAATCATATTGAATCCAATTTGAATTCAGGATGTAACACGGTGGCGTGCAACTGGCAGCCCGCAGGCCGCCCACCTTTGGAAGGATCTCGGATCTATATTTTTAAAAATATATAAATTTAGCAACTCAGTTGGGGTCTCAATTTACTGTTTCCAGTTAGTACATAAGGTGCAACTTCATAATTAGATTTTGCGTCAGCAGACAGTCACTGATACGCAAAACATTTCAAAATAATTGACTACCTTTAATTAGGCAAGTCAGTGAACAACTAATTCTTATTTACAATGACAGCCTACCGGAGAACAGTGGGTTAACTGCCTTGTTCAGAGGCAGAACGACAGATTTTTTTAACCTTTTCAGCTCCGGGGATTCGATCCAGCAACCTTTCAGCTATTGACCAAACGCTCTAATCACCAGACTACCTGGTGTCCCAATTAGCCCATGGCAATCTAAACATTTTTAGTTGACAAGTTAGTCAGTCTCACTCAGATATTAAAACCGACAAACATTTCTCTCTGCCCCATCGCAAAATGAGTAGAATTGCATGAAATTAGTTAAAAATGGCTAAATATTATCTCCGCCCCATGTCAAAATGTGTAGAATTGCAGCAAACTTGCTTTAAAATTGCAACACTTTCTCTACACCCCATGGCAAAATGTAGATAATTGCATTAAAATGTACTTGCTGTATGTATGTGTTCTCAAATGGTACTAATCCTAGGTCAGTGAGCTGCTTTGTTACTGTGTACATGCTTATACATGTGTGTGTGGTGCGTCTGTCTATGCGCCAATGTATCTGTCTGTAAGCATGCGCCCTCAGTTTGAGACTACCCCTGGGTCGGTCAGAGTGCGGTTCTCTGTCTCTCTGACACTGTGTGTGTGTGTGTGTGTGTCTCCGCTCTGTCGCAGTGTGTTGATTGTGGCCACCCACCCTGCCTCACCAGGCCAGAGACACAAAGACAACTGTCTACAGGACAGCATTATACTGCATACTACAGACCCTGTGCTGGGCTACTCAGATACACATGTTGCTTTCACAAAGACTTGGGTTGAAAACGCACCAGCAACCAGCAGCCTTTTCATCTCAATAAAGAGGGTATACATAGTTTTGCCCGACCGGGTGATTCTCAAGACATTTGGAAGTTCGGATTCTCATGAAATTTGGAATTTCCCTTCCAGATATCTTCCACCAGATTTCCTCATGGATTCAATGAGATTATGATCTGAGAAAGTCTCATTCTGTCTTATTACAGGACAAATAGATATTTCTATTAAGGGATAGATTTTCACTCAAACACCAGTTGTAACTAACCTGATTCAGCTTATCAACAAGCAAATTATTAGAATTAGGTGCACTAGATTAGAGTTGGAGCTAGATCCTACATAAGGGTAGCTCTCCAGGAACAGGGATGGAGGTTAAATCTAAAGAATGGTAGCTCTCTAGGAACAGGGTTGGAGGGAAAACCTACAGAATGGTACAGTGGTTTGTCCTTTAAAAGTTTCAGCGTACTGCAGCACAGCTTGCGTGGTGCAGCAGAATTCTATGGCACGTTATTTAAGTGCCAACATACTGGTTAGCTAGTTAGTGCTAGTTTGACCACCAGAGGGCATCTTCGAGACGCATATGATAGCCTTCAATAGTGGCTGTACTCGAGAATTTAAAACCTTTTTTTGTAAGAACATAGTATGAGACTGATTTTAAGAAATGTTACTTAATTTGATTAATATTATGGTGTTTCTATTGAAAAATATATATATGATGCTGTACAACGTGACGGTCAGGAGTAGGCTACAGTACTGGGTTATTTAGCTAAACTAATCCCCGTGTCGTGCGGGCACACAGGAGACCTGGGTTCAATTCCCCGACAGGGAGGAAGGAATAGGCTGTCCTTGTAAATAAGAAATTGTTCTTAACTGACTTGCCTTGTTAAATAAAGGTTACACAAGAGCATAACATTTCTACACCCTAATTGTAGTCTAACCAATAACCAAACGGAGATTCAGTCAAAATAAAATCTCATTGATTTATCAAGACCAGTCCCCATGCTTGTCTCAGAGCTGCGTGAAATGGTGTTAAAATAGTTGTAGGCTATTGCTTCAAATCCGATTGCTTCTAACTTCAATATGCTCTTTAAATAAATAAGACCTACACCACATTACTCAACACTAGAGAGACTCATGTTGCCTATGGTAGGCCTACTGTATATTGAAAAATATGACGTGACTCTCGTCAATAATTACATTTAGAGGATTGGAGGATTCTAAATTAAAACCAAATGCTGCCTCATGGGTCTCCCGGCGGCAGCCGGCACAGGTATCTGTAGCAACGCATTTTGCATTGCATGCAGTGACTTACACAGCTGCGCCATTGGGGAGGCCCCATCCACAAAAAATCAAAATACAGAGAGGTGTTGGTAAAGGTATTGTCATGACTGCCCTGATCAGGTCAGGTTACAGGAGACCACAACCCTACAGATTATCTCTCAACCCCAACAGAGGAGAAGCGATCTAGGGGTGTAAAGAAGTGGGGTGTTTTATGGCCCCTCACGCCCCTGGTAAATTCCTTTGTCCTGTTACTATGAAGAACCAGCCTCAGAACATTAAACAAGAACTAAAGGGACTTTGCAACAATGGTTTTCGTCAGCCACAATGGTGGTCATGACGATAGATGGAATATGAAAATGTCATTTTTGTTTTGTTATTAAAGATTAATAGATGACGTTATTACGAAAACATTGTAATGTGAAGGGTTTTCCTAGTATATGTTTGATGTTTATACATTGTACGTTGTATGGAAAGTATCCAAATCAAAGAGAATGTTTTGGGGAATATTAAATGTTAAGTTAGTGGTCTAAAATTGAATTTGAGTCAAATCTGGGCCTTGCGTCATTAACTTGGTACGCCCAGAGAATTGCCCTAAAGGCGGCTATGCCCACTTCTGACCCAAGGGTATAAAACCTGTGAGTATAGAATTTACAGAAGGACTACGTGACCCCAGCTGCAGCGAGGTCTAAAAAAGTCAACGAACCCAGAACGCAACGCAAGTTTGAGGACAAAGAAATCCTTTTCTACCCAAGCTACGGATGAGTAGTTGTGTCTAAGAGGGTGAATTCAAGTCAAACCACCTAGCCTCCATCTCCCATCGAATCGTGGTATCTAAAGGGTTTCATTCCTATGCTGTGAGCTCTGAGCTTCAGAGCTGTCTGTCCTCAGAAGACCCCTTCCAGAGAAAAGGGTGAGGGAACAGACTCCTAAGCCAAAAAGGACACCGACATCGGGAGGACAAGCAGGGAGGTGCGTAGGAGAAGTGCGTCATCGAACAGCGGAACGGTCCACGCAGAGAATCATCGGAGATCATCCCCACATAATTACATCATTATATTCTGACCCATAAGAGCGGCAGTTTGGGGAAAGGCTAGGGTTAGAATAGCATAGCTGACAAATTCACCCAAATGTATATTTCTCATGTACCTTCTTTTTTCTCTCCTCTTTTGAAATCCTCATTGTGGGTAACACGCGCCATAGTGTGTTTTGCCCCGTTATACTAAGTTCTAATCAATAGCCTAGACTGTGTTTTGTCTATGTGTATCTTTTATCATCATTTTAGCTTTTTAGTAAATAAATATTCAACTAAGATTGGTGTGGTACGAATTCATTGGTGAGACCTGGGTCCGTGCAGATTCATGGGCTATACGACGTTCAGAACGAGATTGGTAGAGGCAACTGGTTAATTAGTGGCTGTTGTAAAAATCGATATTCTGATATTCTTTGAGTTAATTTGGGAAATAGAAACTCAATAAAAACTAGTTTTCCCATGGTGCCCCAGATTAATGAGTTAATAATTGCTTGATTCAGTTTATCACGCAATTAGAAACTTGTGATCATTCGATGAGCAACAGTCGTCACATTAACTAATACAACGTCACAACAGTATATTGTCCTGCTAATAGCCCATAATGGGCTGTACATGGTGTCCAGGTCAGGATAACTAAAACATTTCTTTATTAAAGACTATTAGAAAGAATGTTGGTACTTATTGATTTTGATCCAAAGCCATGAATGAGTGAGTCACTCAGCTTTATGTAGGTGCCGCTGACTGTGCCATCAACTTGATAATATATAACGATAATTGAGGTTATTTTGTAAAAAAAAAAAAAAAAAAGTGATAGAAACACTGGGCCAATTGTGCGCCGCCCTATGGGACTCCCAATCACGGTTGGATGTGATACAAAATTATAATACTTTTTGTTGTATTATTTGTTTTGTCTTTAATGGTGGATTAAACTGAAATAGCAACCAATCACGGCCTGGTTGTGATACAGCCAACTTAACTAAGAAATACATTTGATGATAGAATTCTCCCCCTACCCTCCTTCTAGGCAAGTCTATTGTCCAGCTACCTGCTAATAGCCATAAATGCGCTGTACAACGTGACCGTGTGTTTAAAAGAGTATTTTCCAGTAAGCAACAATTTATTTACCTTCAATAGGCAACTTTGATCCAATATTTCTGTAATTCAGTGATATTTATTCCCATAGTAATTCATTATGGATCCATAACTAAATGAACGTTGGCATTTTGGAAAAGTATTTATATCATTATTTTATTAACGAAAGCATAAAGATACCATTATTAGTTACATTGTTTTAGTTTGAACGTGCAGACTGGCACTAGGAACAGCGGAAATGTTTCCCAAGTCTGCACCATTATTAGTGCAATGCCCCTTAAAGTGTTGCTCTGTGTTACAGAGTGTGGCGGGGTGGGGGTCCACCGCCTCCCCCTTCCTCCCTTCCCCATGGGCTAGGTCCGTCTTCTGTGCGCGGCTCTGCGGCCTGTCCCGTGCCCCGTGCCCTCGTGCCTTGAACCTCGTGTGCTTTCAGTGGATACAGCTGGAGAACTGCAAGGCAATCCCATTGTGAGCCACTCGGGAGCCATGACCAATATATATTGTCCTGCTAATAACAGGGTTAATAATATATTTCTGAGAATATCCAAGGAGCTTTATACACTGCTCAAAAAAATAAAGGGAACACTTAAACAACACAATGTAACTCCAAGTCAATCACACTTCTGTGAAATCAAACTATCCACTTAGGAAGCAACACTGATTGACAATAAATTTCACATGCTGTTGTGCAAATGGAATAGACAACAGGTGGAAATTATAGGCAATTAGCAAGACACCCCCAATAAAGGAGTGGTTCTGCAGGTGATAACCACAGAGCACTTTCCTGGCTGATGTTTTGGTCACTTTTGAATGCTGACGGTGCTTTCACTCTAGTGGTAGCATGAGACGGAGTCTACAACCCACACAAGTGGCTCAGGTAGTGCAGCTCATCCAGGACGACACATCAATGCGAGCTGTGGCAAGAAGGTTTGCTGTGTCTTGTCAGCGTAGTATCCAGAGCATGGAGGCGCTACCAGGAGACAGGCCAGTACATCAGGAGACGTGGAGGAGGCCGTAGGAGGGCAACAACCCAGCAGTAGGACCGCTACCTCCGCCTTTGTGCAAGGAGGAGCAGGAGGAGCACTGCCAGAGCCCTGCAAAATGACCTCCAGCAGGCCACAAATGTGCATGTGTCTGCTCAAACGGTCAGAAACAGACTCCATGAGGGTGGTATGAGGGCCCAACGTCCACAGGTGGGGGTTGTGCTTACAGCCCAACACCGTGCAGAACGTTTGGCATTTGCCAGAGAACACCAAGATTGGCAAATTCGCCACTGGCGCCCGGTGCTCTTCACAGATGAAAGCAGGTTCACACTGAGCACATGTGACAGACGTGACAGTCTGGAGACGCCGTGGAGAACGTTCTGCTGCCTGCAACATCCTCCAGCATGACCGGTTTGGCGGTGGGTCAGTCATGGGGTGGCATTTCTTTGGGGGGGCCGCACAGCCCTTCATGTGCTCACCAGAGGTAGCCTGACTGCCATTAGGTACCGAGATGAGATCCTCAGACCCCTTGTGAGACCATATGCTGGTGCGGTTGGCCCTGGGTTCCTCCTAATGAAAGACCATGCTAGACCTCATGTGGCTGGAGTGTGTCAGCAGTTCCTGCAAGTGGAAGGCATTGATGCTATGGACTGGCCCGCCCGTTCCCCAGACCTGAATCCAATAGAGCACATCTGGGACATCATGTCTCGCTCCATCCACCAACGCCAAGTTGCACCACAGACTGTCTAGGAGTTGGCGGATGCTTTAGTCCAGGTCTGGGAGGAGATCCCTCAGGAGACCATCCGCCACCTCATCAGGAGCATGCCCAGGTGTTGTAGGGAGGTCATACAGGCACGTGGAGGCCACACACACTACAGAGCCTCATTTTGACTTGTTTTAAGGACATTACATCAAAATTGGATCAGCCTGTAGTGTGGTTTTCCACTTTAATTTTGAGTGCGACTCCAAATCCAGACCTCCATGGGTTGATACATTTTATTTCCATTGAGAATTTGTGTGTGATTTTGTTGTCAGCACATTCAACTATGTAAAGAAAAAAGTATTTAATAAGAATATTTAATTCATTCAGATCTAGGATGTGTTATTTCAGTGTTCACTTATTTTTTTGAGCAGTGTAGAATTCTAAATTATTAATAAATCACTGTTTATTTTGGAGAGGATTTTGTTTTCAAATGACGTAAAATGAGTGACAAAAAGGCCGTTCTTGAACGTGGAGTGAGACATTGTTAATAATTTGTAAATACAGCCTGTTTGTTATTTAGAATTATTTCTGTTTGGAGAGGGAGCGAAACCAAAAACCTATAGTCATCTCATGGGTCTTCCAGTCGAGGCCACCACTCAGGCGCTTTACAACGTGACCAGTCAGGAGTGGCCTACAGTACTACAGTAAGAGAAGAGTAATCCTAACAAAATAAAATAAAAACCTTAGCGTCACAACAGTTTTAGTAAGTAATACTGAAGTTGTGCACAATTATCAGTTTATATTTAGGTTTATGTCGCTCATTCATTGTCAGTTAGAGACACAGTAGCACCCAAAAGCATAATCAGTGCTCTACCTCCCCCTTGCGCTGGTTTGGAGCAATGAAGTACTGACACAGGGTACCGTCCTAACCCACAAATTACCTCTAAGTACCACAGCATAATCACACAACTTTTAGTGGAGCATCCACTGTAGCTCTCTAGGAACAGGGTTGGAGAGGCCTACCCTAGTATATAATGCACTACTTCTAATTGGGGCCTCATTTGAAAATGGCATGCTATTCTCTAGTGCAGTACTTGGGACTCCTTTTGAGCAGACCTGGATCCCTGGTTTTACCACTCACCTGGTCTCCTTATTGAACTGGAGCCTCCAGCTGATCCCAGGCTGTTGGGTGCCTGGAACAATGAGAGGTTTCAGACCAAGTCAATACAAGGATATTGACAACGCCTGGGTATCATTCCACTCCTTATCATGCTAAACATTGTTTGGCAATGACACAGTAGGAGTGGAATGTTAGCAAACAGGTTAGATTTCAGACTACGCACAAACTATACAGTGAACAAGAGTACTGTACTATCATTGTGCTGCTTTGATTTGCTAATTTCTATTTAGGCAGTTCATCAAGTCCTTATTTGTGGATAGTAACCATTTTCCTGCCTAGCTGGGTTGTATATCAAAAGTCTGTCCTCATGACTCACCATGTAAGAGGCGGTCGCTCTGTATAGTGGGGACATCCGTCGGATAAGGTCCTCCTGGAGCAGCTGGATGTTGGCTTGTAGGGAGGGGGCCGTAGAGCCTAGCATGCCCAGCCTGGAGGCCCCAACAGCGGGCAGCTCCAACCCAAATCCCAGGCTCTGTCCCAGGCCTTCCCTGCTACTGCTGACTGGGGTCCTGGAGGAAGAGGACAGGGAGGCCAGGAGCTCTGTGTTGCTGAGGGACTCGAGAGGGTTCATACAGGCCTGGTTGGCCAGCTTGGTGATGCCCCGTGCCTCACTTTTACTCATCATCTCCGGCCGCCTGCCTGGGGAGTCCATCTTGATTCCTCGCAGATGAGAGCCATGTGGAAGAGAGGAGGGGAGAGATGGAGCAGGGGAGAAGAGAGTGGTGGAGCGGGAGGAGGGGGGATTGGATTGTAGGGTTGGCGTTACTGAGCCTGTGAATTCAAAGGGTTGTGGTAGTTTCCATCTACTAGAGGGGGATGATGAAGAGGGGGAAGATGAAGAGGGGGAAGGAGAGTCGGGTAAATTATCAAGGGTGTTGCCTAGTAACTGTGTCCTCTGACCTTTGCAGGCTAACCTATCAGAACCACCCATAGCCCAGTTGTTTAAAGAGTTCATCCCCTCAGCTTGGGAGAGGAGAGAGGGGGTGGAGGAGAGCTGGTGCTCTGCTCCAAACCCCAGGGCTCCTAGCCCATCCAACCCACCCAAACCCTCCTCTGGCTGGGTAGAGATGTCCAGGATGAGGGGGTCTGTGAGCAGGTTTCCGTACAGAGCTCCAGGCGGTGTGGGCTCCAGCAGGCTTGCAACCTCCTCCAGCAACTCCAGCCCCAGTGCCTCTCCTCTGGAGTCAGGCAGCTCCACTGTCCCCTCAGCCTGCCCCCTGCTGGGGAGTGCGGGGAGCTGCGGATACACACAGTCCCTCATGAGCCTGGTGCTGCCGATGTCCAATCGGGACACTTTAGGAGGGGGCCGGATCGACTTGGGGCTGGTCTCCCATGGCTCCTCTTCCTGAAGCATGTAACAGGACGAGGAAGAGAAATAGGGCGGCGCCTGGCCGCTGATTGACAGGTGGGTGGCAGAGGTAGTAGCAACGGGAGTAGAGGGATTTGCGGATCCCTGGTCCCTGATTGGAGGTAAGTATGAGGTGGAGTGGTGGGATTGGTTGATGTGGGGCAGGACACGGAAGAGGCGGTGGTGTCTGGGGAGCCCCAGAAAGTTGCTGCAGGGACGGGCACTGACAGGTGACAGAGGTTTCAACTTGGCAGACCTCTTAGGCTGGGAAGACAGAGAAAGTCATACAGCCCATTTGAAGGGATCAGTTTGAGCAAGGGGAGGCAGAGAACTACACATTTTGATAACAAAATTAGTAATTATTTGAGATGCAAGTTGATTTGTAAATCACTGAGTCGTCACCTGGACTTGCATTTAAGGTTTAGGTTGCCGTTAAGCACTTTGCCAATAAAATGTTGGATAATAAAGACGTCCATTCTCTTCTATCCTAACCATGTGTCATGACGTTGGCCTGGGGGGTAGGTTTATGACAGTCATAAATACCTCTTCCCCCCCTTTTCCTCTCTCTACCCTACTGATGTGACATTTGAAAACCCCTTGGTTAACATAGAGATTCTGGGAACATCAGAAGGTGGGGGGAAATGAACTATATTCTGGGAATCCGACCAATTGAACATATGTGGTGGTACTTAATGAATATGATGTCAGTTCGGTTGTCATCTGAGACATTCTCATCAATGATAAGATGACAAACTCTACAGTGGAAAGTCTACACATCAGAGTTATCGGATTCACATGGAATTGTTGTTCAATTTAAATGTTTGAATATGAAATTATTCATGATGGGATGAAATGTGATTTTAGCTTCTAAAATGTGAGATTTGGGTTTTCATAAGGTTAGGGCTATGCTCAATCAGTGGCCCGGCCCTGTGAAGGGACATGGGCTATAAAACGTTTCAGACACCCTTCTCGCTCCACCCTATAAAGCCTTGACGAAAATGTAACTATCTGTTCCAAGTCCGTGAGGTCTACAGCCTCTGCGTTAAAAGGACTAACATGTCAACTACAGAACTAAGCCAACCTAAGCCAAGCGAATGGTATGAACTTTGAACTCTTATTCACTACAGAAGTCATACCTCCTAGCCATTGAGTTAGCAACGGCAGCTGCAAACGAGGGTTAGGAAAGAACAGAGAGTATCCCGTCTATCACACAACGACGTTACTACAATGTATCCAATTTACTTCCAGAGACATTCTTCAAAGAACAAAGGACTCGGTTTGGCAACACGGCCCTTCCATCTACCACCAACCTACCGAAGGGCAGCTCAAAGAAAATATTTATTGCATTTTCCTTTTCCAAATGGGCGGTAATGTAGAATGCATAAGATACTGTATTTACGATAGCACAGCTTCTCCCTTTGTTACTCAGTCTTCCCGCTCTTTCACTCAAACCCAGACCCTTTTCTTTTGTGTAACCAGCTGTCATATCTTTTCCGCCCGCTAGGGACGTTTTCCTTTATGACGTCATTTGTAATTAAGGTATGATTCATTCTTTGTATATGTATTTCTGTGTGATTAGTTAGGTATTTAGTAAATAAATAATTCAACCCAATTTTGTATTGCGGATTCAACTTGTTAGCCAGGGTTCGTGAAGATAACCAAGAACTTACAACTTTCAGATGCGACTGAATTAAGGTGACGATTAATATTGACTGCTATTGATGTAAAATATTACTAGGTCTTTTTATTTGTTTATTCGGAAGATAACAGCTCTATAAATATTATTTTGTGGTGCCCCGACTCTCTAGTTAATTACATTTACATGATTAGCTCAATCAGGTAATATTAATTACAGAGAAAGGATTTTATAGAATAGCATGTCATATCACTTAATCCGGCATAGCCAAAGACACGACACATGTTAATGGATAGAGAATAATGACATCCTAAGGAAAGAACTAGGAAGTCAAATCCATCTACCTTCTTGTTGATGTTCATGTCCTCCATCTTGGCTTTGAGCAGCTTCATCTTGTTCATGGTGATAGAGTTCTCCAGGGATGGCTGTCCCAGAGCCAAGCCCCCTGTCTCGTCGTCGTCGTCGTCCTCCTCTGTGTACATGTTGAACACTGAGCCACCACTGGAACACACATGGAAACAAAGACACACATATTAACAACTTGGACAGAAAATGCAAAGATCACACATAGACAGGCCTTTTACGGGGGAAGAGATCAACAGCTAACAGAGAAATATATCCTGTTCTGAACTGTCCTAAACTACTTTAGTCCACAATGTCGTCACACATTCACCCATCCTAACATTGACCAGAAATTTGAGGAAGAATATAAACTAGGCCTATTTTTAGACTGTCTCTGTGTAGAACTGTCATTTTAATGACGTATTGTTGACATGCTGGACCTAACCCTAAACAATTTCATTCCCTATGCTTAACCTTTGGACCTGACACCTACTCTTCCTAATAAAGCACACAGATCTAAGATCTGTATATCGTCTCAGAGTGGAAAATTATGTAATTGAATTGGGACTGGGAAATTGGTATTGCACTATTCTGAAAGTGGACTGTGCTCACCTGAGTGATTCTGAGACAGGGGTCAGAGTTCCGTCCCCTCGGTCGACAACCCGGAAGAAGCTGAGCTGGTCTCCCTCTCGGTACACCAGAAAAGTGACCTGCTTGCTGCCAGGCAGACTCTTATCCCAGCCCTCCTCCCTGCCTCCCTCCATTACCTCCACCATATCCTTCACTGGGTCCTCAACAGGCACTGAAGGAGAGAGAAATATGCTTCTACATCTGCATTTCTTGCTGTAAGGGGTTTTAGACTGGGTTTCTGTACAATAGTTTGTGACATCGGCTGATGTAAAAAGGGCTTAATAAATCAATTTGATTGAACACGTCAGGCAGGCAGGCAGGCAGCCAGCCAGCCAGCCAGGCAGCCAGCCAGCCAGCCAGCCAGGCAGGCAGCCACTCAGCCAGCCACTCAGCCAGCCAGGCAGCCAGCCAGGCAGCCAGCCAGGCAGCCAGCCAGCCAGGCAGCCACTCAGCCAGCCAGCCAGCCAGCCAGGCAGCCAGCCAGCCACTCAGGCAGGCAGCCACTCAGGCAGGCAGCCACTCAGGCAGGCAGCCAGCCAGGCAGCCACTCAGCCAGGCAGGCAGCCAGGCAGGCAGCCACTCAGCCAGGCAGGCAGCCACTCAGCCAGGCAGGCAGCCACTCAGCCAGGCAGGCAGGCAGCCAGCCACTCAGCCAGGCAGCCAGCCAGGCAGGAAGCCAGACAGCCAGGCAGGAAGCCAGCCAGCCAGGCAGCCAGCCACTCAGGCAGGCAGGCAGCCAGCCACTCAGGCAGGCAGGCAGCCAGCCACTCAGGCAGGCAGGCAGCCAGCCACTCAGGCAGGCAGGCCAGCCAGCCACCACTCAGGCAGGCAGGCAGCCAGCCACTCAGGCAGGCAGGCAGCCAGCCACCAGGCAGGCAGGCAGCCAGCCACTCAGGCAGGCAGGCAGGCAGCCAGCCACTCAGGCAGGCAGGCAGCCAGCCACTCAGGCAGGCAGGCAGCCAGCCACTCAGGCAGGCAGGCAGCCAGCCACTCAGGCAGGCAGGCAGCCAGCCACTCAGGCAGGCAGGCAGCCAGCCACTCAGGCAGGCAGGCAGCCAGCCACTCAGGCAGGCAGGCAGCCAGCCACTCAGGCAGGCAGGCAGCCAGCCACTCAGGCAGGCAGGCAGCCAGCCACTCAGGCAGGCAGCCAGCCACTCAGGCAGGCAGCCAGCCACTCAGGCAGGCAGGCAGGCAGCCAGCCAGCCACTCAGGCAGGCAGGCAGCCAGCAGGCAGCCACTCAGGCAGGCAGGCAGGCAGCCAGCCAGCCAGCCACTCAGGCAGGCAGCCACTCAGGCAGCCAGCCACTCAGGCAGGCAGGGCAGGCAGCCACTCAGGCAGGCAGGCAGCCAGCCACTCAGGCAGGCAGCCAGCCACTCAGGCAGGCAGCCCACTCAGGCAGCCAGCCACTCAGGCAGGCAGCCAGCCACTCAGGCAGGCAGCCAGCCACTCAGGCAGGCAGCCAGCCACTCAGGCAGGCAGGCAGCCACTCAGGCAGGCAGCCAGCCACTCAGGCAGGCAGGCAGCCACTCAGGCAGGCAGGCCAGCCACTCAGGCAGGCAGCCAGCCACTCAGGCAGGCAGCCAGCCACTCAGGCAGGCAGCCAGCCACTCAGGCAGGCAGGCCAGCCACTCAGGCAGGCAGGCAGCCACTCAGGCAGGCAGCCACTCAGCAGCCACCACTCAGGCAGGCAGGCAGCCACTCAGGCAGGCAGGCAGCCACTCAGGCAGGCAGGCAGCCACTCAGGCAGGCAGGCAGGCAGCCACTCAGGCAGGCAGCCAGCCACTCAGGCAGGCAGGCAGCCACTCAGGCAGGCAGCCAGCCACTCAGGCAGGCAGCCAGGCAGGCAGGCAGCCACTCAGGCAGGCAGCCAGGCAGGCAGGCAGCCACTCAGGCAGGCAGCCAGGCAGGCAGGCAGCCACCAGGGGCAGGCAGCCAGGCAGGCAGCCAGCCAGGCAGGCAGCCAGCCAGGCAGGCAGGCAGCCAGCCAGCCACTCAGGCAGCCACTCAGGCAGGCAGGCAGCCACTCAGGCAGGCAGGCAGCCACTCAGGCAGGCAGGCAGCCAGCCACTCAGGCAGGCAGGCAGCCACTCAGGCAGCCCAGCCACTCAGGCAGGCAGCCAGCCACTCAGGCAGGCAGCACTCAGGCAGGCAGGCCAGCCACTCAGGCAGCCATTCAGGCAGGCAGGCAGCCACTCAGGCAGGCAGCCAGCCACTCAGGCAGGCAGGGCAGCCAGCTCAGGCAGCCACTCAGGCAGGCAGGCAGCCACTCAGGCAGCCACTCAGGCAGGCAGGCAGCCACTCAGGCAGCCACTCAGGCAGGCAGGCAGCCACCAGGCAGCCAGGCAGGCAGGCAGCCACTCAGGCAGGCAGCCAGCCACTCAGGCAGGCAGCCAGGCAGGCAGGCAGGCAGGCAGGCAGGCACCAGCCACTCAGGCAGCCACTCAGGCGGCAGCCACCACTCAGGCAGGCCAGCCACTCAGGCAGCCAGCCACTCAGGCAGCCACTCAGGCAGCCACTCAGGCAGCCACTCAGGCAGCCACTCAGGCAGCCACTCAGGCAGCCACTCAGGCAGCCACTCAGGCAGCCACTCAGGCAGCCACTCAGGCAGCCAGCCAGGCAGCCACTCAGGCAGCCACTCAGGCAGCCAGCCAGGCAGCCACTCAGGCAGCCAGCCAGGCAGCCACTCAGGCAGCCAGCCAGGCAGCCACTCAGGCAGGCAGCCACTCAGGCAGGCAGCCACTCAGGCAGGCAGCCACTCAGGCAGGCAGCCAGGCAGGCAGGCAGCCAGGCAGGCAGCCACTCAGGCAGGCAGCCACTCATCAGTCAGTCAGTCAGCCACTCATCAGTCAGTCAGTCAGCCACTCATCAGCCACCACTCAGTCAGTCAGTCAGCCACTCATCAGTCAGTCAGTCACCACTCATCAGTCAGTCAGTCAGCCACTCAGCCAGCCACTCATCAGTCAGTCAGTCAGCCACTCATCAGTCAGTCAGTCAGCCACTCATCAGTCACTCAGTCAGCCACTCATCAGTCAGCCACTCAGTCAGCCACTCATCAGTCAGTCAGTCACTCAGTCAGTCACTCATCAGTCAGTCAGCCACTCATCAGTCACTCAGTCAGCCACTCATCAGTCAGTCAGCCAGCCAGTCAGCCACTCGTCAGCCACTCAGTCAGTCAGCCAGCCACTCGTCAGCCACTCAGTCAGTCAGTCAGCCACTCAGTCAGTCAGTCAGCCACTCAGTCAGTCAGTCAGCCACTCAGTCAGTCAGTCAGCCACCAAGTCTTTCATGGACACTGACCAAGAGAAAAAACCAACCAAACACTTCATGGACATTAGGTGTGAGAGTCGAGACTGTTAGGGTAGTGTTCATCAAATCAACATGTTGCTATAGAGGCTTACAGGACTAGAATAGGTGAATTTACTGTGTGTGAATACTTATGGGTGTACAGTAGTGAAGGCAGAGAAATCCCAACACATCTCCCCCTAGCTACCTACCTCTCCTGGTGTTGATTGGTCCTCCTCTCATGGCTAGCACCAGCTTCAGAGTACAGCCCTCAGCAATACTGCATAAACACAAATAGACAGACCACAAGATAAATGTCAGCAATGTTGAAGCTTTCCCAAGTCCCTTGGATGGATCGGTTAAGCTATCATCTTATTGCTTTGCCTTACAGCTAGCTTGATCGTTCAGGCACGGGTGGTGTTCATTAGGGCACGCAGCAGAAAACGTATCATTATCAAAAAACAAATGTGCATTTCCAGGTAGTCTTTCCCTGTTTCAGTTGGTTTTCTTAAGTTTGGTGCCCAATAAACATCGACTGGGAAAACGATAATTATTCCGGAACAAACATCGTTCCTCAGTCAGTCTGCGCTCCAGATGAACTTATGCACACATCTGGGAATTCCATTGGAATTCAAACGGAACGTCCGTTTTATACAAATCTACCCGCTCTCGCCCTCCATTTCTCAGACTTCAAAAGGATGTTTTGTTGTTACTCAGACCTAACTAAACCTCACCGGGGACAGATCATGTGGAAAATTAAGCGACAAGCATTCATGACGCAACCACCATCTGCAATCTGTAGACTGGGTCTGTATCTAATAAAACTGACAACTCACAAACACATTCAATATGTGACCGTAGCCAATTCGGCATCTTTGGTTCATTGATATCAGGGCTTGGGGAGAAAATGTATTCAATACAAGGAGAGTTCATTTCAAAGCATATAGTCAAGTCCTCCACTTCACTAAGTTCAATTAACCACTAATTACAAGATCAAAGTTGATGGTTCATTTACAGGGCATTGCTATATATGAAAATAGGTCCCAGTTAACTGACCAGAGTTGAATTATTATATATATATATATTTTTTAAGGGTTATGTTAATTAGGGCACGTAACAGGAAACATTTTTAAATGCTTTGGAACATCAAGGTAAAATTACTACTTTTACTTGGTCCAAGTAGACCCTCCCAGTTTCATTCAGTTTGGTGCCATATGAACACGACCTAGTTAAACTCACCTGTAATCATGCAGACAGTACTCATCCTCCAGCTCCAAGTTGTTCCAGATCAGGTGTTGCTGGGCAACAGGGATACCTGGGGGTGGGGGGGCACGAGAGAGCAAGACGACAGAACAGACAGAGGTGAGTTTACACAAGATCTCCCTCCAACCTCATAACCAAGTAAGGAATTACCGTACAGAACACCCCTCTCATTTCCACCAACCTTTTAGGCTAACCACACAGGAAGAACTCCAGTACAGAACATCCATGAACAAAAGTACTACAAGACACTGAGAAATCAACTAACTTATGTGGTTAGAAAGTAAAGCAGAGAAAGGTAGTCACCTCATAAAAGTACTTGGGAATATGGCTAGACAGTACACTGTCCTTCTCTCAGCACAAAGATGCAGGCTTAAAAATCTAGACTATTGTAATCGCTCCTCTTTTACTCCTTCTGCCAAACTAACCCTGATTCAGATAATCATCCAACCTAATCTAGATTACAGAGACGTAATTTATAGATTGGCAGGTAAGGGTGCTCTTGAGCGGCTAGATGTTCTTTATTGTTGTCTCTACCTTCTTGCCCTTTGTGCTGTTGTCTGTGCCCAATAATGTTAAACCATGTTTTGTGTTGCTGCCATGCTGTGTTGTCATGTGTTGCTGCCATGCTGTGTTGTCTTAGGTCTCTTTTTATGTAATCTTGTCGTGATGTGTGTTTTGTCCTATATTTTCATTTTATTTTAAATCCCAGCCCCCATCCCCGCAGGAGGCCTTTTGGTAGGACGTCATTGTAAAGAAGAATTTGTCCTTATTTTAACTGACTTGCATAGTTAAATAAAGGTTAAATAAAAAAACGATTTAAAAAAGAACCATAGCCCGACAACTCAATTCGTCCGCTGCTCTGTCAATCGCTACATACTTTTAGTCTGAGACTGCCATCATTGAAGTCGTCTGTGGTGACGAAGGGCATAGTACGAAACAAAGGCCACCAGCTGTTGGATCGTCTAACCAATCAAGAGTATCAAAGCCAATGACATTTTAAAACCGCCGCAATACCCACACGTGTTCTGGCCCAACGCATCAGTTTGTGGACCAATCAGAAGGTCCCGAATGTGTTCGCATTTGGTGAAATCGTGGAGGTACTCTGCTCCAGACTCATTGCGGAGAAGAAACTAACGTCTGTAGGCGTGGTGTAATTTTGGACCGTAGCAAGGAGTGTGGGTAGCCAGGCAACAAGAAACATACTTCATTTCTAGTATGACCAGAAAGTGACGACACTATAGAGGCCATATTCACAAAACATTTCAGAGTAGGAGGGCTGAACTTGGATCAGGTACCCCGTCAATATAATCTTATTCAGTATCTTCATAAGATTACATTGACAAATTTCAGGCACTAGATTCTGAAAATATGTTCACATTACTTGTTTTATGAATTTCCCACCGTCTTCTAAGTCAGAACACAAAAAAGACAGTTCTAGGACACTCAGAGGCTTCTCAGTTGAATAAACGTGTCTCTGGCTCCATCCTGTGGGAGGCTGAGTCATTACAATCCATTTTGTCAGGTCAAATAGGCGAGACCCTTAGAAAAGCAGTTCTAACTTCACTGAACAAAAATATAAACGCATAGAGGCACAGAATAAGTTTGAGGAAAAACAAAAAGAAACGAAGAAACTTATTCAAGAAAGATCAAGCGTACTATATTATAAAATAAAGCAAACTGGATGGAATATGGGGAAAAATGCTAATTATTTTTCAATCTTCAATATAGAAATGCTACCAAAACAAATGTATTGAAACTTGTTACAAATGGAGTCACGCACAATTCACCGAATGATATTTTGAAAGGGGAAGTAAAGTACTAAGTACTTTAAGAATATGTTTTCATTTCAGTCTCCACTAACTGAAACTAATTGTATGGATTTTTTCCCCCTCCTAATAATAAATGTAAAATTAACATCTGTACAGAAAGACTCATGTGAAGGCCAAATTGCAGAGGAGAAACTTCTTGATGCAATTAAAGCATTTAAAGCTGGGAAAACTCCAGGGCTGGATGGCATAACAGTGTAAGTATACAAAACTTTTATTTATTTATTATACTCAAAGGACCATTATTTGCATGTTTTAACCACTCCTATATAAATGGTAGATTATCAGACACGCTACAAGGTCTGATATCATTACTATTGAAACAGGACCCAAGTGGTATATATATAAAGATCCAGTCCATTAAAAAAAAATTGGAGACCTCTTTCACTTCAGTGTTGTGATGCAAAAATCCTAGCAAAATGCTTGGCACATACAATTAAAAAAGTATTGTCAAATATTATTCATCCTAATCAGACAGGTTTTTTACATGGACAATACATTGGAGATAATATAAGAGAAGTACTGGAAACAATAGAACACTATGAAATATCACCAGCCCTGGTTTTCATGGCTGATTTTGAAAAGGCTTTTGATAAAGTATGACTGGAGTTTATATATAAATGCCTAGAATATTTACATTTTGGGGAATCTCTTGTAAAATGGGTTAAAGTTATGTAAAGTAACCCTAGGTGTAAAATAGTAAATAATGGCTACATCTCAGAAAGTGTGAACTATCTAGAGGAGTAAAACAAGGTTGTCCACTATCGGCATATCTATTTATTATTGCCATCGAAATGTTAGCTGTTAAAATTAGATCAAACAATAAAATTAAGGGATTAGAAATCCGTGGCTTAAAAACTGGTGTCATTGTACGCTGATGATTCATATTTTCTTTTAAAACCACAATTAGAGTCTCTCCACGGCCTCATAGAGGATCTAGATACTTTTGCTATCCTCTCTGGATTAAAACCAAATGATAAGTATTGGATCACAAAAAAATGCAAATGTTACATTACCGTGTAGTTTACCAATTAAATGGTCAGACGGAGATGTGGACATACTCGGTATCCCAAAAGAAAGAAATTCTCACTCCAATAAATTTTTACAGAAAGTTAGCAAAAATAAATCTGATCTTGCTACCATGGAAAGGAAAAACCCTGTCTATTTGTGGTGAAATCACCCTGATTAACTCTTTAGTCACATCACCGTTGACCTATTTGCTTATGGTTTGCCTACACCTAGTGACCTGCTTTTTAAATTATATGAACAAAAACCATATTCCATTTTATTTGGAATGGCAAGCCAGACAAAATTAAAAGGGCCTATTTATATAATGAATATGAATTCGGAGGGCAGAAATGATTAAATATTAAAGCATTAGACCTCTCACTAAAGGCATCAGTTATATTTAAATACAAACTGGTTCTCTAGTAAATTGGTAGGAATGTCTCATCCTATGTTCAAGAAGGGCCTTTTCCCTTTATTCAGATAACACCTGCTCACTTTCAGGTTGTGTGAAAAGGAAATAATCTCCAAAATATCGTTATTTTTTAAACAAGCCTTAGAAAGTTGAAAAGACAGAACAAATAATACAACCAATAGTGGCTAAACTCAAATATACTAATTGATTTTTAAAAAACATATTTTTCAAAGAAATGTTTAATAAAAGGTATAATTTGTGAATGATATCATAAAAGGATTGGTGGAGTTGTCAAACATGCAGCTAACACAGACATATGGAAATGTCCGCTCTACCCAAAATTACAACCAACTAATTGCAACATTACCACAAAAATGGAAGAGGCAAGTAGAAGGGGAAAAAAGTACGGAACTTGTATGTCGGCCCTGTATTAAAGAACATAAATGGTTAAAGAAAGGTGTGATAAATAAAAACATTTACCAATTTAATTTAAGGACCAAAAAAAAGACAGCTGTGCCATATAAATTGCAAAATAGTTGGGAAGAGATTTGCGATGTACCCATTCCATGGCACATGGTTTATTAATTGATACATAAAACAGCACCGGATTCACAACTTTGAATTTTTCAATAACTATACAAAATTCTTGCAACCAATAGAATGTTATACATCTGGGGGATTCATTCTTCCCAGCTCTGCAGATTTTGCTGTGAGGAGGCAGAGTCATTAGATCATTTATTTTGGTATTGTCCATATGTAGCTCATTTTTGGGCACAGGTCCAGGAATGGCTGAAGAACTGCAACACGTACCTGCAGCCAACGCCGCATATAGCAATAATGGGTGATTTGAAAAGCCATAATCAATCAATCAATAATATAATAATTATTTTGGCAAAAACCTTTATTTTTAATTTACAATCTGTAGAAGCTATGAGAATAGAAAGGTTCGGTACTTTTGTCAAGCATCACAGCACAGTTAGAAAATAGATGGCAAATAGAAATCCAAAATGGATGGTGTTGAAAGATAGATGGGAGGGGTTGAATGGAGCTGAAGGACTAATAACAAGAACCAATGTAAAACATATGGGGTCTGTAAAATGTATATAGGTTCAGAAATGTTGTGAAATAGCAGTTACAAATAGAACTCAAACTGGATGGACAAAAAAACAAACAAAATATAACTACTGTAAAAAAAATAGTCTGTAAAATGTGTATATGTAAAAACTGAAGATAAAAGCCTAAGTGTTAGTGTTTGAGTTTACTCCAATTGGGGGAAGGGTGGTAGGGTTTGCGGGGAATAATAAAGGTATATTCTAAAAGAATGTATATAAGTATGTGTATGTATGCATGTGTATGTATATGGATATATCTAATTACCCAAAAAATATATGGGGGATGGGAAATGATGCAGACATTTACATTGATGGAAGCAACATTAAGCTGATCCACCCCTTAAGAATTTGTAAAAATATATATGCGCAATGTGGTGGTCCCATGTTTCAGGAGCTGAAATGGTCCATATGGACAAAATGCTTATTTCTCTCAAATGTGTTTACATCTGTCAGTGAGCATTTCTCCTTTGCAAAAATTATCCATTCACCTGACAGGTGTGGCATATCAATAAGCTGATTAAACAGCATTATCATTGCACCTTGTGCTGGGGACAATAAAAGGCCACTATAAAATGTGCAGTCAGCATGCTGATGCTCTGGAAAATGTTCACCAGAGCCGTTTCCAGAGAATTGAACGTACATTTTTCTACCATCAGCCGCCTCCAACTTTGTTTTAGAGAATTTGGCAGTACGTCCAACCGGCCTCACATCAACGTGTATGGCATCGTGTGGGCTAGCGGTTTGCTGATGTCAACGTTGTGAACAGAATGTCCCAGGCCCATTGTTGTGCCATTCATCCGCCGCCATCACCTCATGTTTCAGCCTGATAATGCACAGCCCCATGTCGCAAGGATATGTACACAGTTCCTGGATGCTGAAAATGCCCCAGTTCTTCCTTGGCCTGCATACTCACCAGACACCCATTGAGCATGTGGGATGCTCTGGATCGACGTGTACAACAGCGTTTTCCAGTTCCCGAAAATATCCAGAATCTTCACACAGCCATTGAAGAGGAGTGGGACAACATTCAAATCAAATCAAAGTTTGTCACATGCGCCAAATACAACAGGGTGAAAATGCTTATTCCACAGGCCACAATCAACATACTGATCAACTCTATGCGAAGGAGATGTGTCACGATGCATGAGACAAATGGTGGTCACACCAGATACTGACTGGTTTTCTGATTCAGGCACCTACTTTTCTTTTAAGCTATCTGTTACCAACAGCTGCATATGTGTATTCCCAGTCATGTGAAATCCATAGATTAGGGCCTAATGAATTTATTTCAATTGACTGGTTTCCTTCTATGAACGGTAACTCAGTAAAATATTTGAAATTGTTGCATTTCTATTTTTGTTCAGTATATAGAATTACATTTGCTGTACGATAAATAATGCGACCTACAGACTCCCTTTTCTTTCTTTTTTTACATCGAGAGATAAAGGACATCAGAAGAACTGAGAAAAAGCACCCTTTTCACAGCATGTGAAATCCAAAGGCCATAGCTTTCTGGGTGATGGAAGAATAACCTAAAAGGCTAAACTGATCTTAGATCAGCACCCATACTCTGCCACTTTATAAATATGGGTCCAGATGTATTATTTGGAGAGAAAACATTGTGGTTATTTGTTGAGAGGTCAGTTTCACACAGTCAACATGTTCCGCTCTAGCAGACAGCTAGGCTAGGATAAACTCTATCCTGCAGCACCATCACCAAAGACCAGAAAGACGACTCACTCATGCCCCCTACAGGACATAGCATGGTAAAGACAGACTCGGGCCACAATGCTAACTTTACTTTGAAGACCATGAGAGACTAGCACTTGACTTGAGTTTGAAAACACTCACACATTGACATCTCACGACAGATAAGCTCGGCATAACTAGAGAGCATGACACTTGCAGTGCATAAACAGGCAAGAGTACTCTTCTCTCACTCTACAACCATACTTTGGTACTTGAGTTGTGATTTATTTTCCTTCTCTCTACAGCAGAGATTGGAACCTTTGATGGGGTGGTGGCCACTAAAAATACAAACTCATCATGAGGTGCCGCAGTTAAATCCCCCGGAGAGAAATTAATAAAGTTAATTTTGTTCAATTCAACACATTTCACCATGGGGTATGGAGAAAATGTTGGTGTTTAAAAGCTAGTTTGGTACAATTACACACATTTTGCCATAGAGGCAGAGAGAAGATTTAGAATTGTATAACTCATTTCACGCACATTTTTTGATTTTAGTGTTAATTGTCGGCAATTCTACACGTTTTGCCATAGGGTGGAGGGAAATGTTTGCAGTTTTTAATATGATACCTGAGTGAGACTGACTAACAAACTCAATGGGGGCCCTGTCTCTATTTCGACCATGATTAATACAAGTTTAGATAGCTGGCCGTTAGACTAATGTTTGCTGACATGGGCTAATTGAGTGGCTATCAGTGACTAACATACTGTAAGAGAAACTGTTTGTGCACAACCAAATTTCTAAATTTCACCTTGTGTATTCTACCTCGCAACAGTAAGTTCAGAACCCCCAAAAAGTCCCCCACCCCCCAAACAAAAAAATGCAATCCAAGGGCCTTCAAAAAGGGGGCCGCATGCCCATCCCTGCTCTACAACAATGCTGGGGTACTTGAGGATTGCCCCCCCCGACAGCATCCCATATGGCACCATACCCCCTATACCGTATATAGGGGGCGGGGGGGGGGCTGTGGTCACAAGTAGTGCACAAAATAGGATGTAATTTGGGACACAGCCTCCCTCCCTCTTTCCAGCTCCTCTCCCCACACTGAATACACTCATTGGCCCAGTGAGTGCTGGAGGGAACCCAGTGTTTGTGAGTGGGCCAGAGCAGTGCCATACTACTCTATTGTGAAGAGGCATGCCCAGTCACGCAGCCCTGACTAACACACCCCCCACTGACTGACTGCAAGAGAGCACAACACGCAGAGAGAGAGGTAGAAATAAAATGAGTAGAACCACAAACATCCTCAGATAGGGAGCAAGACAAAGAAATACAACAAATTGAACACCTTAGCCCTGGGAATCTCGGCATGGTTGCGTCGCTATGGAAATGATAGGCATCTACTATCTAATGATAGTCGACATCCAACCTATTTTCAGATGAGTATGAGTAGGATGAGGAGACAAGCAGGAGGCTACTGTAGACTACTGAGATGCATCCAGAGTAGTTCAAAGAGTCTGTCTCCTGACAGAATTGTTTGTCAATCTCAGCTAGAGACTTTCACCTCTCTGTTGTCAGCACTAGTGCCTGTTAGCCATCTCGAACCTGAGCTTCCTGTAAATCAAACTGCAGTTGAAAGGATCTAAATGGCTGTAATTAAAGGATAAAAATTTAAGCAAGGCTTGGGAGGTAGGCCTACCACTGAAGCAAGTGGTAAGCAAGAGCTGCAAGGGACTTACGCTTTTACCAAGCTGTGCGTCATTTTTTACAAAGCCAATTTGTGGTGATCAATATTGTAAGATATGGCATGATCCTGTCAATTATCTTAGAGCATTAGTCAAATAATGGCTATTGTAGATAACTAAATAAAACATTGAACATATGTGGACAGAAACTACAAAGATTCTTAAAGAGCATTATGTATAAATAGCCATATCAATAGTATTAAATAGGAACATGATTTGTGAGGCGAATCAGTGTCCACAGATTCAGTTACTGGTACCATTTACCACACCACTGACAACCGTAGAGAACATATTGACTCCCCTCTGCCTCTTCCGATAGGCTCTCGTACAATATTAAAACCTGAGGAAGAACATGCATAGCTGCATCATAAACGCCTACTTTATTTTTTACAACCGCCATCACTCTACACACAATCTGCATCCCAAACGGCACCCTATTCCCCTATGAGCCCTGGTAAAAAAAGTAGTGTACTATATAGGGAAGGGTATAGGATGCCATTTGGGACGCAACCGATGTTCCTCTCCCGAACGCCTCCATCCCCCCCGGCTGTACTTCATCACTACTAAACACACTGGCTCCCAGAGCCTCCCACCTCACCAGGCCCAGCTCAGCTCAGCCGTGGCTGGATTGATGAGGACGTTTGGGGCATTTAATATCCCAAACGTGCAGTGCTCTATCGAGCTCTCAAGGAAGACGGACGGAGGATGAGGCCGAATAAATGATGAAAGTGAAGTGCTTGGATTAAATAAGGTTTAAGGTGTGTGGAAAGCCAACTAGCCAGAGCCCTTGTCTGCTTGGCCGGAGGAGCAGGGTGATATACTAAGTCTGATGCTGTGAGGATATAAATGTTTCTACTAAAACAGAAAGCCATTCTTTGCAATGGAATACATTTGTATCCATCCCTCTTCTTGGCTTAGAAATGTATTTTGCATTGCTTAGCTCATCTTCTGTGCAAGAAGAAAGTGAACATCAACATACCTATTATTCTAGGCAGCCAAGATTAGTATTGCATTGAGTCTGAGCTTATTCATAGATCATTTTCAATTGGCCATTTTTCAGGTCGCATTTCACCAGACAGTGTTAGACAGGGAGGGAGCCTATCCTGCTTAAGTAAAGGAAGGGGAAACAGTACAGCCTTGTAGCCTACATGCTGGGTTAGTAAGAGTCACTACTGTACTGTTATATACCGTACCTTCCAGCCTCTGGATCTTGGCCTTGACAGAGATGACAGTCTCGATGGGCGAGACACGCAGCTCAAAGCAGGTCCCCGTCAAAGTTTCGATGAACAGCTCCATGGTCTCGTAGAACGGCAACTTGTACTGGAAGGTCCCCACACTGTCGTCGTTATAGATAGGCGGCTCCTTTCTGTCCGGCATCTTGGTGAGGTCAGGACTGCTTTAGGGGGAGGGGGGGGTGGGAGGGGCGGCGGCCCAGGGGAAGGGAGAGGGGGATGGGTGTTCTCCGTTGTCACCACGGTAACACATCATGCAGGAAGCCCCAAGCTGTGGAGAGAGAGAGGTCTCAGTACCTTGACCTTTCTTCTAAGTCCAAGGTCATCCGTTCTGCTCCTCATACAGACACCATGAGGAAAGAGACAAAAACAGTGATTTGTAGCAGTCTAAGGCACTGCATCTCAGTGCTATAGGCGTCACTACAGACCCTGGTTCGATTCCAAGCTGTATCACAACCGGCTGTGATTGGGAGTCGTACAATTGGCCCAGCGTGGTCCAAGTTAGGGTTGGCCGTCATTGTAAATAAGAACTGTCGTGCCTAGTTAAATAAAGGTTAAATAAAAATGTAAGTAGGGAAGGAGGGGTGGAGTTGACATGCCTGTATGAACCTGGTAGGTAAGGAGTCCTTTACTTCCCTGACAACAAACAATCAACTATCAACATGAAACATCTAGGTCCTACATTATGCAAGGAGGCCTAAGCCCTCTGTTAATAGGAGTGAGCAGAATGCAAAGCATTCCATTATGTCATTCGGAAGAAATGCGTATTAAAATATTATCACACCAAGACACACACTGAAATGTCACAAACTCTGTCACCTTAAATAGGCATAGGTCTATATGAGAGAGCAATAGTTCAGATCAAGAAATTACAGTCAAATTTTAGTGACAAGTGTAAATCTTTATAAGCACCTTCATGAAACATTTTGCAGAGAACAAGGCCCAGGCCACAGCTCCTGGCTGCAATATAGTCAGCTGTTAGCCTATATAAAGCCATTGGGAGGAGTATGTGGTGTCAAACACACAGACAGCTCTCTGCAGGCACTGTGGCAGGCCTCTTTGACAGTTAACCCGTATTTTATGTGACTGCAGGAACATTTACATTTTAAAAGCATGCAAATGCAAAGTTGTGGGCTGATTGATAGGCAAACAACTAGAGATCCCTTTCACACCAACACTGTAATGACCACGTTAACTGTATTCCCAATGTTTAAGGCTATATTATACCATTTTAACAGTCAGCTGCCCTAAATGTGTGTCAATCGTGAAAACAAAGGGTCTTAATATTTCCTTTATCAGTGACTTGCTTGTTACACATGGCAAATACTTGACAAAGGATGTTAACTTGAAAGCTATCTAGTTAATACACGACCAGACAGCAAGCTTTTCTCTGTGTCTCACCAGAAACCCTAGCGTTTTGAACTCACCTTAGCAGCATCCCAAGACTAGCTGGCAAGAGTACACCGGCGATGGCTGTCGTCCCAAGACTACAAATACTCCGTATGTTAGCTAGCTTGACACAATAAAATAGCACAAATGAAAGACAGTAGTAGCGAACTAAATGCATTCATTATTTAGCTAGCTAGGAAGTTCGTTAATCTAAATATGTAACTAAATATGTTGCCGCTAGCTACCGAGCTAACCAGTTTAGCAACCCAAACAATGGCTACCTTGCTGGGGTCGATGGCTGGCTAGCAAGCTGCTTCGCCTACTCTCCTCTTCATATTCGACATTGTAGATTAGAATCAAAAGGGTCTGCTTATCTTCATGCTTAAATAGAAAAAGAAAAGCCTGAAAGCTTCCCTTATTGCCCATGAACTGTAATAGATTGGTAAACCTTTCGGTTTTCGTGAACTCTACTCATCTCACCTGTCAAAAAACAGGAGGCTCCTGAACCAGCCCATTGTGACTCTCTTGATTGACAACAAAGGCATCCAATGACGCAACGTGAAAAGTCGAGGTGTTCCAATGAGGAGTACACAGACAAGGGACCAATATTATTTGGTCACAGAGACAGACCCTTTCTGCTTCAACACTGGCTTCAGAGTTACAAATAATGGAATAATGCAAACGGTTGTCTCTCTACATTTCAATAACTGGAAGTGTAAACTCTATGGCTTTATGCCACAATGACTAACACCACAATGACTAACGCCCTGTAGCACTCACATCTGTAATCAGGAAGTGCTTTGAACTAGACACACTCCAATTTACATACCGCCCCAACAGATCAATAGACAACAATGTCAACACTGCTCTCACCTACCTAGATAAGGCGAATATCAATGTGAGAATGCTTTTCATTGACTATAGCCCAGCGTTCAGCACCATTGTTCCCTCCAAGCTCATCACCAATCTTAGGACCATGGGACTGAACACCTCCCTCTGCAGCTGGATCCTGGACTTCCAGATGGCCGACCCCAGGTGGTGAGGGTAGGCAACATCACCTCTGCTACACTGACCCTCGCACAGGGGCCCACCTGAGGTGTGTGCTTAGTCCCCTCTTATCATCACCCAGTGCCTGGGCTTACCTCTGCTGTACCCGCACCCCACCATACCCCTGTCTGCGCATTATGCCCTGAATATATTCTACCATGCCCAGAAATCTGCTCCTTTTATTCTTTGTCCCCAATGCTCTAGGCGACCAGTCTTGATAGCCTTTAGCCGCACCCTCATACTACTCCTCCTCCTCTGTTCCGCGGCTGATGTGGAGGTAAACCCAGGCCCTGCATGTCCCCAGGCACCCTCATTTGTTGACTTCTGTGATCGAAAAAGCCTTGGTTTCATGCATGTCAACATCAGAAGCCTCCTCCCTAAGTTTGTTTTACTCACTGCTTTAGCACACTCTGCCAACCCTGATGTCCTTGCCATGTCTGAATCCTGGCTTAGGAAGGCCACCAAAAATTCTGAGATTTCCATACCCAACTATAACATTTTCCGTCAAGATAGAACTGCCAAAGGGGGAGGAGTTGCAGTCTACTGCAGAGATAGCCTGCAAAGTAATGTCATACTTTCCAGGTCCATACCCAAACAATTCGAACTACTACTTTTTAAAATTACTCTCCCCAGAAATAAGTCTCTCACTGTGGCCGCCTGCTACCGACCCCTCTCAGCTCCCAGCTGTGCCCTGGACACCATTTGTGAATTGATCGCCCCCATCTAGCTTCAGCGTTTGTTCTGTTAGGTGACCTAAACTGGGATATGCTTAACACCCCGGCAGTCCTACAATCTAAGCTAGATGCCCTGAATCTCACACTAATCATCAAGGAACCCACCACGTACAACCCTAAATCTGTAAACAAGGGCACCCTCATAGACGTTATCCTGGCCCTCCAAATACACCTCCGCTGTCTTCAACCAGGATCTCAGCGATCACTGCCTCATTGCCTGTATCCGCTACGGAGCCGCAGTCAAACGACCACCCCTCATCACTGTCAAACGCTCCCTAAAACACTTCTGCGAGCAGGCCTTTCTAATCGACCTGGCCCGGGTATCCAGGAAGGATATTGACCTCATCCCGTCAGTTGAGGATGCCTGGTCATTCTTTAAAAGTAACTTCCTCACCATCTTAGATAAGCATATTCCGTTCAAAAAATGCAGAACTAAGAACAGATATAGCCCTTGGTTCACTCCAGACCTGACTGCCCTCGACCAGCACAAAAACATCCTGTGGCGGATAGCAATAGCATCGAATAGTCCCCGCGATATGCAACTGTTCAGGGAAGTCAGGAATCAATACACGCAGTCAGTCAGGAAAGCAAAGGCCAGCTTCTTCAAGCAGAAATTTGCATCCTGTAGCTCTAACTCCAAAAAGTTCTGGGACACTGTAAAGTCCATGGAGAACAAGAGCACCTCCTCCCAGCTGCCCACTGCACTGAGGCCAGGTAACACGGTCACCACCGATAAATCCATGATTATCGAAAACTTCAACAAGCATTTCTCAACGGCTGGCCATGCCTTCCTCCTGGCTGCTCCAACCTCGGCCAACAGCTCCCCTTCTCCTTCTGAAAGATGTTCTGCTGCAAAACCTGGACCCGTACAAATCAGCTGGGCTTGACAATCTGGACCCTCTATTTCTGAAACTATCCGCCGCCATTGTCGCAACCCCTATTACCAGCCTGTTCAACCTCTCTTTCATATCGTCTGAGATCCCCAAGGATTGGAAAGCTGCCGCAGTCATCCCCCTCTTCAAAGCGGGAGACATCCTGGACCCAAACTGTTACAGACCTATATCTATCCTGCCCTGCCTATCTAAGGTCTTCGAAAGCCAAGTCAACAAACAGATCACTGACCATCTCGAATCCCACCGTACCTTCTCCGCTGTGCAATCTTGTTTCCCAGCCGGCCACGGGTGCACCTCAGCCACGCTCAAGGTACTAAACGATATCATAACCGCCATCGATAAAAGACAGTACTGTGCAGCCGTCTTCATCGACCTGGCCAAGGCTTTCGACTCTGTCAATCACCATATTCTTATCGGCAGACTCAGTAGCCTCGGTTTTTCTAATGAATGCCTTGCCTGGTTCACCAACTACTTTGCAGACAGAGTTCAGTGTGTCAAATCAGAGGGCATGTTGTCCGGTCCTCTGGCAGTCGCTATGGGGGTGCCACAGGGTTCAATTCTCGGGCCGACTCTTTTCTCTGTATATATCAATGACGTTGCTCTTGCTGCGGGCGATTCCCTGATCCACCTCTACGCAGACGACACCATTCTGTATACTTCTGGCCCTTCCTTGGACACTGTGCTATCTAACCTCCAAACGAGCTTCAATGCCATACAACACTCCTTCCGTGGCCTCCAACTGCTCTTAAACGCTAGTAAAACCAAATGCATGCTTTTCAACCGTTCACTGCCTGCACCCGCACGCCCGACTAGCATCACCACCCTGGATGGTTCCGACCTAGAATATGTGGACATCTATAAGTACCTAAGTGTCTGGCTAGATTGTAAACTCTCCTTCCAGACTCATATCAAACATCTCCAATATAAAATCAAATCTAGAGTCGGCTTTCTATTCTGCAACAAAGCCTCCTTCACTCACGCCGCCAAACTTACCCTAGGAAAACTGACTATCGTACCGATCCTCGACTTCGGCGATGTCATCTACAAAATAGCTTCCAATACTCTACTCAGCAAACTGGATGCAGTTTATCACAGTGCCATCCGTTTTGTTACTAAAGCACCTTATACCACCCACCACTGCGACCTGTATGCTCTAATCGGCTGGCCCTCACTATATATTCGTCGCCAGACCCGCTGGCTCCAGGTCATCTACAAGTCCATGCTAGGTAAAGCTCCACCTTATCTCAGTTCACTGGTCACGATGGCAACACCCACCCGTAGCACGCGCTCCAGCAGGTGTATCTCACTGATCATCCCTAAAGCCAACACCTCATTTGGCCGCCTTTCCTTCCAGTTCTCTGCTGCCTGTGACTGGAACAAATTGCAAAAATCGTTGAAGTTGGAGACTTTTATCTCCCTCACCAATTTCAAACATCTGCTATCTGAGCAGCTAACTGATCGCTGCAGCTGTACATAGTCCATCGGTAAATAGCCCACCCAATTTACCTACCTCATCCCCATACTGTTTATATTTATTTACTTTTCTGCTCTTTTGCACACCAGTATCTCTACCTGCACATGACCATCTGATCATTTATCACTCCAGTGTTAATCTGCAAAATTGTAATTATCTGCCTACCTCCTCATGCCTTTTGCACACGTCGTCGCGCTAGAAAGAGGCCTGTGTTCCGAATGTACAATTCCGAGTTGGATGAAAATTCAAAACGTATTTTCCCAGTCGTAGCTCATTTTTCCACAGTTTCCATTTGTCTTGAACTCACTAAAGTCCGATTTTGCAGTTCCGAGTTAACAGTTGTTTCGCCACAAATCATGCTTCATTGACAGCATGGCCGATGTTGAATGTTTATCATTTTCAACTAGGAAAAGAGACCACACATCCACTCCACTGAATAGCAGGATAATGATTGCTTTGCAATGCTTGCAGTTAGCCACACTGATTCCTTGCAAACCACTTTTTGTTGAATTTGCGATTTCCAACTTGTTGTGTAATGTTTATGTCCAATGGCCAATGAGCACAAATACGTTTTATCTATAATTTCTCTTCATTATTTGTCTTCATATGACAAGAATTTAAAAGGATTTGCCATTAGACTGTAGACTTGATTCATGATGATGACAGCTAACTAAGATTTTGAAAGTTTGATGTTGACATGATCAGTCCAAAGCTACAGTTCATACAGTGGGGAGAACAAGTATTTGATACACTGCCAATTTTGCAGGTTTTCCTACTTACAAAGCATGTAGAGGTCTGTAATTGTTATCATAGGTACACTTCAACTGTGAGAGACGGAATCTAAAACAACAAAAAAAATCCAGAAAATCACATTGTATGATTTTTAAGTAATTAATTTGCATTGGCAGAACACTGACATTTCTGTCTTGCAGGAAATCACGCACAGAACAAGCAGTATGGCTGGTGGCATTGTCATGCTGGAGGGTCATGTCAGGATGAGTTTGCAGGAAGTGTACCACATGAGGGAGGAGGATGTCTTCCCTGTAACGCACAGCATTGAGATTGCCTGCAATGACAACAAGCTCAGTCCGATGATGCTGTGACACACCGCCCCAGAACATGACGGACCCCTCTATCTCCAAATCGATCCCACTCCAGAGTACAGGCCTCGGTGTAACGCTTATTCCTTAGACGATAAACGCGAATCCGACCATCACCCCTGGTGAGACAAAACTGTGAATCGTCAGTGAAGAGCACTTTTTACCAGTCCTGTCTGGTCCAGCGATGGTGGGTTTGTGCCCATAGCGACGTTGTTGCCGCTGATGTCTGGTGAGGACCTGCCTTACAACAGGCCTACAAGCCCTTAGTCCAGCCTCTCTCAGCCTATTGCGGACAGTCTGAGCACTGATGGAGGAATTTTGCGTTCCTGGTGTAACTCGGACCGTTGTTGTTGCCATCCTGTACCTGTCCCACGTGTGATGTTCAGATGTACCGATCTTGTGCAGGTGTTGTTACACGTGGTCTGCCACTGCGAGGACGATCAGCTGTCTGTCCTGTTTCCCTGTAGTGCTGTCTTAGTCGTCTCACAGTACGGACATCTGCAGTCCTCATACCTCCTTGCAGCGTGCCTAAGGTTCGTTCACACAGATGAGCAGGGACCCTGTGCATCTTTCTTTTGGGGGGTCAGTCATTAGAAAAGTCTTTAAACATGCAAAACAGGAAAGCCCCCCCCACCCCAAAAAAACTTTTTTTTTCTGTCTAAGAATGCGTGGGGCAGAGCCCTGAATGATGGGTCACTACTGGTTCTCTATCAGGCGGTGTGAATGGAAGGTCCGGAAAATCGTTAAAGACTACAACCACCAGAGACATGGACTGTCCTCTCTGCTTCCACATGGCAAGGGGTACTGGTGCATCAATTCTGACACCAACAGACTGCTGAACAGCTTCTATCCCCATGCCACAAGACTGTTAAATAGCTAACAAAATGGCTAGAAGGACTGAGTTGACCCCTGTATTTAATTCTTATTTTACACTCACAGGGCCCTACAGTGATACTCCAACACACATACACTCACACACAATATGCACATACATTTATAGACTCTACACATGAACACCCACTCAAATAAAATCATATACTGTATGCTGCTGCTACTGTTTATCATATATCCGGATGCCTAGTCACTATATATATATATATATGGCTATTTTTTTTTGTACCTTTATTTATCTAGGCAAGTCAGTTAAGAACAAATTCTTATTTTCAATGACGGCCTAGGAACTGTGGGTTAACTGCCTTCTTCAGGGGCAGAATGACAGATTTTGTACCTTGTCAGCTCGGGGATTCGATCTTGCAACCTTCTGGTTACTAGTCCAACGCTCTAACCACTAGGCTACCTGCCTACATACAGTATCTACCTCTAGTGATCCAGCATCCCTGCACATTATAAACATGGTACTGGTACTGACCCTGTATATAGTCTGGCGACATATTTAATCTTGTTTTTCTTATACGAGATATAAGAATACATGTTTGTTTCACCTTATTTGTAGTATTACATTGTTATTATTGCATTTGGAGTTTTCAATTAAAGCATGTCACTGTACTTGAGCATGACATTAAAACTTGGAAATTGAAACTTAAATACCATCCGTGATAGATTTTCCTTATTATTCTAAAATGTAGCAGAATCCTCTAAATGCACCAGTGCAGTTAGTCAACATTTAAAAGTTGATTAGAGATGGCAGTGAATCTTATGTATTAGTAGAATTGTTATAAAAGGATAGGAACCGTGGAAATGGAGTCACAGTGGACCCGAGTAACAGTTATGTTCCTCTTTTAGCTGCATTAGTAATTCCACAATTCATTATCTTAACAAAATACTTTAAAGTAGGTGCTGCAGATCTTAGAAACAAACTTAGCACACATTAAATTTAGCAAAATATAATTTAATTCTTTAAAAAAATAATCTATTGTCATTTATCACAGGCAAAGTTAAATGTAACAATTTCATATTAATTGAAAAACAAAAACAATGATTTCATAACGGTGATATGGCACAGCCCGATGGTGACATGTAATCTCAGAATGGCAATGTTAAACCACATACCCAGAACTCAACTACATGTATAAATCATTGACTATTTCTTTATTAGCAGCTGGCCTAATGATGGCTAAGTCCTGCTACCATGGACATTAAATAAAGACAAATAGTTACTTGTTATCAATCAATCAGAGATGGGTTTAAATCTTAATCCTGGGTTTAAATTTCCATCCGAGGTTATGCTGATCGATGGATTTCTTTTATAGAAAGTCTCGATATAGAAATAGTTTCTCTAAGAACAGTGTTAATATCTCCAACCCCTTTTTCAGTCCTCCAAAAAAAAAAAAATGTTTTCTACACAATTGTAGTTAGTGACAGCATCCCAAATGGCACCCTATTCCCCACAGTGCACACCCTATGAGCCCTGGTCAAAAGTAATGAACCATCTAGTGAATAGGGTGCCATTTAGGACACAGAGTTTTAGTTAATCAGGAACAGTCCACGGTTCAGTTCCCACCCAGAGCATCGAGAGGGTCGTCGAAGATGTTGCCCAAGCCATCCGCTGCACTGGTGTCCTGGGAGGGAGGGCTTTTCCTGAACTTGGATGGAGGCTGCTTGGCCATTGGCTTCACAGTGCTGGGAGAGAAGACGTCATCTGTACAGAGAGAGCATGTCCAGTAGATGTTTCAGTTCAACCTGGTGGCAATGGCATTGTAAGAATGTGTGTGTAAGTATACCCATGTCTGTGGTAAATTTCAACGTGCATGTTGAAAGTTATTGAGGAACAACAAACAATGCAAGATATTCTGAAATATGTGCTCTGCAAACACCCACCCATATCATCATGAAATATGGATTTAGTCTCCGCCTTCTTGAACTTCTCTTTTGGTTTTGAAGTGGCCGTCAAATCAGCAAAGATGTCAACTTTGTCGTCAAACAGGCTGGAATCCAGAGATTTGTCTTTGTGAGCTTTGGGGGTCGTCTCCCCTTCACCCTGGACAACAGAATAAGACACATTCAGAAAAAAAGCAGACACACTTTCCAAGGAATACATGGATTTCCCTCCACCTCCTGTTGCAGAGATCGTGACTCTTGGATAAACTGAGGCAGCATGCACTGAGCCAGACCAACTGCATTTAGACTACTACAATGTACTGTAGGGCTGAGAATTGCCAGGGACCTCAAGATATGATATTATCACGATACTTAGGTGCCGATATGATAAGTATTGTGATTCTATATGTATTGCGATTCAATACTGTGATTTTATTGCAATTTCATGTTTAAAACATACTCACTGACTATATAAAACATTAAGAACACCTGCTCTTTCTATGACATACTAACCAGGTGAAAACTATGATCCCTTATTGATGTCACTTGTTAAATCCACTTCAATCAGTGTAGATGAAGGGGAGGAGACAGGTTAAAGAAGGATTTTTAAGCCTTGAGACAATAGAGACATGGATTGTGTATGTGTGCTATTCAGAGGGTGAAGGTGCAAGACAAAACATTTAAGTGCCTTTGAACTGGGTATGGTAGTAAATTCCAGGCACACCAGTTCTTGTCAAGAACTGCAATGCTACTGTCTTTACTGTCAACAGTTTCCCATGTGTCTCAAAAATGGTCCACTACCCAAAGGACATCCAGCCAACTTGACACAACCGTGGGAAGTGCTTTTGGGCCAGAAGGGGGGGGGGTACAACTCAATTAGGAAGGTGTTCCTAATGTTCAGTTTACTCAGTACTCTGCTGCAGACAGACAAAAGAGCATGAGAAATTTTGTTTTAATCTGTCATGGAAAGAAAAGTGCTGAAAACATGTCGACTAAACATTTAAAAAGAAGATGGAAAACTTGCTATAGGATGAAAAATACCTGAGTTTCGGCACAGACACCACCGATTAGTGCTGGCTGACGTTACCGAATGCTACCCAGCAATAAAAAAATACTTGCGAGTCAAAGTATCGATATAATACCGTCCAAAATAATATGCGATATGTAACTGTATTAAGAGGTCAACCGATTAATCGGAAGGGCCGATTATTTAGGGCCGATTTCAAGTTTTCAAAACAATCGGAAATCGGTAATTTTGGACGCCGATTTCGTTAAAAAAATGTTTACACCTTTATTTCATCTTTATTTAACTAGGGAAGTCAGTTAAGAACACATTCTTATTTTCAATGACTGTTAACTGCCTTGTTCAGTGGCAGAATGACAGATTTTTACCTTGTCGGCTCAGGGATTCAATCTTGCTAACTTACGGTTAACTAGTCCAACGCTCTAACCACCTGCCTCACGAGGAGCCCGCCTGTTCCGCGAATGCAGTAAGAAGCTGGTGTAATGATGTGATGTGAAATGGCTAGCTAGTTAGCGGGGTGTGCGCTAATAGCGTTTCAAACATCACTCATTCTGAGACTTGGAGTGGTTGTTCCCCTTGCTCTGCATGGGTAACGCAGCTTCGAGGGTGGCTGTTGTCGTTGAGTTCCTGGTACGAGGGAGGAGAGGGATGGAAGCTATACTGTTACACTGGCAATACTAAAGTGCCTATAAGAACATCCAATAGTCAAAGGTTAATGAAATACAAATAGTAGAGAGCGAAATAGACCAATAATAACTACAACCTAAAACTTCTTACCTGGGAATATTGAAGACTCATGTTAAAAGGAACCACCAGCTTTCAAATGTTCTCATGTTCTGAGCAAGGAACTTAAAATGTTAGCTTTCTTACATGGCACATATTGCTCTTTTACTTTCTTCTCCAACACTTTGTTTTTGCATTATTTAAACCAAATTGAACATGTTTCATTATTTATTTGAGGCTAAATTGATTTTATTGATGTATTATATTAAGTTAAATAAGTGTTCATTCAGTATTGTTGTAATTGTCATTATTACAAATACATTTTAAAAATCGTCCGATTAATCTGTATTTTTTTTTTTTTTTTGTCCTCAAATAATCGGTATCGGTGTTGAAAAATCATAATCGGTTGATCTCTAAACTGTATCGATATTTCCTCCAACTAGTACGATGAAAAATAAACTAACATTTCAATGACTGTAAGATATTGTAAATTCCTGGCTGCACAATAAATAAAAAATACAGACAGATTGATTGTTCAAATTACTGACAATATTGATCATGACCATTACCTGGAAGAGGTCCTGTTTGGGAGTAGGGTTGCTCCCAGCAGTAATTTTAGTAGTGGGAGTAGAGCTATTTCCCAGCACAAAGATAACCTCTTCATCCTCCTCCTCCAGGAAGGAAGAGGCTTTTGCCTTCTTCGCCGACCTCGGCTTGACCTTCTCGAACAAGTCACCCATGGGGTCGTCAAAGAGGGACGGAGGGGTCGCTTCTTTCGGCGTCAACTCACCCTCCGTAGTCTTTGTGGCGAGTTTGGGGACTGGGGCTAGGGCAGGGACAGACCCAAACAGGTCAGCCTCGTTGGGAGAGGGCAGCACCTTCACCTTGCTTCCCATAGAAAAGTCTCTCTTTAGAGGGGTGTTGGACACTGGTAGTGTTAGAACTGATGGTCTGACAGAGACATCAGTGAGCGGGGGTTGGGAGGGTAAGGAGGCAGGTAAGAAGGAGGGTAAGCCAGTGGTTGGGGCTTGGTTGGGTAGACTAGGCCGGGGCAGGGTTAAGTTAGGTAGTGCCAGGCTAGGCTCAATTGGGTTAAGTAGTGCCAAACTAGGCTGGGTTGGATGAGGTAGGGTTGGGCTGTGTCCGGCCGGGTCCTCTCCCTGGTTTTTCTGGTCTACGGAGCTCTGTGCTGACATCTGCCGTGCTGCCCTGGTCTGGGGCCTGCGGCGGATGGAGCCTTTAGCTCGACACTACAGGAAGAGAAGACGCATGAAGTCATAACAGGGGCTGATTAAGGAAGGTACCAGGTTTAGCTTTAGGTGTGCTTTGTTTCCCCCACACCCCAGTGCCTGACCTCTGACCCTTAACCAACCTTGTTGGCACACTGTAGCACAGACACCTGGACAGGGCGGTCGAAGCTAAGCCCTCCTTCGCTGGGGGACTGGGTCCATGCTGGACTGGGGCTGAGGCCTGAGGAGCTGGGGCTCAGGCCTGTTAGGAGGGCAACAGGGTTGATCACCAGGTTGGTCTGAGAGTGGGGAGGAGGAACACATTTGTTCATCAACTAAAGTCCTTTATAAGAGAGTGTTTATAGCACAGTGAGGATACATACAAATGGTTGTCACATTATAGAATTGGATTTACAAGTAATTTTGTTCATGCAGTTCCTCATGATCATCAGAATAAAGTGGTAGACAGAGGAAAGAGAGAGCCCAAGAATAAAGCCAAAATGTAGACATAGGAATGACATCTATTCATGCAATTTCAGGAAGAAGAAAGGCTGAGCAATCGCTTTCAGTCTGATGGTAAAAAACGAAACATTATGCAAATCAATCTGACAGTCACGCTGTCGCAGTTTAGCTTTTATGCCAGCAGTGGAAAAGACGACATGATTCATGTCAAAGGCGGAGGTTCAAAGATGTCTGGCAGAGAACACATGTTGGACAAATAAACTCTCACTCAGAAAGAATAAAGAGAGTAAAACATTGAGTGATTTAAAAGAAGAAGTTATTTACTTGGAGTTTTCCTATCCATGACGAAGGCTCTTTAGATTTTACAGGGCTTCTGTGCAGTTGAACAACATAGATCAGGTAAAAAGCTCCAATGCAGCTGTTTCTCAATATGTCTCAAGTCTCAATATCAAATAATTTATTGGTAACAATTAAATAACTTATTTTTGACCATTTTATTTGAAAAACAAGGAACCAATCAGATCAGCTCTGAAAAAAAATCTAGTGTGAAAAGATATGCGATTGATCAAAAGACCAATTAGTTGAAAAACAAATATTAGAATTGGACTGCCTTTGTAAACTAGCCTTCGTAAGACTTTGTTTCATCAGCCTTACCTCACTCCCTGTGACTGGTTCTGTGACAGAAGGTTTTGGGGATGGCTCGTCTTTACCGGGTTTACTGGGCTTCGCCGATACTTTCTGAGGTCAAATGAAAGACAAGGACTGAGGGTGAAGTCATCAGTAAATTAATCAAGTTCTATTGTATTGATTGAATAGGGTACCGGCCGAAGAGCTTTGGGATTGACAGAGCTGAAGAGATCATCTTCATCCTCATCACTCAAAGGTGTTGGGGCTGCCGACCTCACTGAGCTGGGCCTGGACTTCACTGAGCTACTAGCATTACTGGGCCTGAACCTCTGAGACAGGAACACAGCACTTTATCACCAACAATATCATAAGTACAATTAATTTATCACTAAAAGTAATAGCAGGTAGTACGCGTCAATGTGCATCCACCCTGGTCCTGGTGAGTGCAGGCTTTTGCTCTCGCCCAACACTAACACCTTTCCCATCTCACTGAGTGCGGTCCCTAGAACTCACCACAAACTTGTCAGGCGTGGCGAAGATGTCAACGTCAGGGTGGTTGTCTCTCTGCTGAGTGTGACTGAAGAGCAGTTCCTCATCCTGGAACACCCCGGTACTGCTCTTGGTATGAGGACGCTCCTCTGCAGGCTAACGCACAGACATAGGATTTACACACATATACAGACAGACGCACGCACACAGGAATTGTAAGTAGTATGAATAAACAAACCCAGACAAACCTTTAGTGTGTTTATGGCAGCTGGTTTGCTAGGTATGGAGATAGGGACAGTCCAGTCAGCACCCTCCTCATCATCAAACAGACTGACGGTGTTCTTCTTCTTTTTGGACTCCTTTTCCATGGGGGGCGGGCCGTCAGACAGGAAGTCATCACCATCAGTCTTGTCCAATGTGCTCTTAGTCTGCTTGTTAAGTGACAGGAAGATAAAGAGAGTCTGAGTATAGCACCTTACACTTAGGAGCAGGGCTCCATCTCAATTCACCTTTCCTCTCTCCTTACCTCAATCTCAACCATACTGGAAGAGAATGTCCAAGGTCAGTCCTAGATTTGAGCTTAGGGGGAACTTCTACCCTCAGCCTTATGTAACGTCTCACCTTGACTGCTCCCAGTCGGTCTCCCAGCACGTTGATCCCTCCAAACAGACTGACGGCCCCTACTGGCTTCTTCTTACTCTCACTGCACTCTAGTAGAGAGGACAGGGGCTGTACCTCAGGACCCTGAGCTGCCCTCTCCTCTGCACGCCTATTCTCCACTGAGGGAGGAGGTGCCGTCACCTCAGGTTTGTCTGTGTGGACCCGTGAGGGGGCTGGGGAGGCCACAGCAGCAGCCTAGAGAACAGGGCAAGGGCACAGGAGACAAGGGTATTAACTAAGGGGTGAATGACAAGTTGTTTAAAATTCAATAATACATACATATCACTGCAGGGATGTTACCACACATATATTTCCATGAAGAGTACAACACAAACATGAATAAAAATAGTACTTTACCAAAGAAACTATGAATAAAAACATTTTCATTCTATATTTGAATAGATAAGAGCCTACATCCAGTGCATTCGGAAAGTAATCAGGCCCCTTGACTTATTCCACATTTTGTTAAGTAACAGCCATATTCTAAAATGTATTACATTGGGAGGGTTTTCCTCATCAATCTACACAATATCCCATAATGACAAAGCAAAAACGTTAAGAAAAAGAAAAACTGAAAAATGACACGAACAGAAGTATTCAGACCCTCAGTACTTTGTAGAAGCACCTTTGGCAGCGATTACAGCCTTGCGTCTTCTGGGGTATGATGCTACAAGTTTGGCACACCTGTATTTGGGGAGTTTCTCCCATTCTTCTCTGCAGATCCTCTCAAGTTGTCAGGTTGTATGGGGAGCGTTGCTGCACAGCTATTTTCAGGTATCTCCAGAGATGTTTTGATTGGGTTCAAGTCCGGGCTCTGGCTGGGCCACTCAAGGACAATCAGAAACTTGTCCTGAAGCCACTTCTGCATTGTCTTGGCTGTTGGCTTTGGGTGCTTGTCCTGTTGGAAGGAGAACCATCTCACCAGTCTGAGGTCCTTAGCGATATGGAGCAGGTTTTCATGAAGGATCTCTTTTTTCCGTTCTTCTTTCCCATAATCCTGACTAGTCTCCCAGTCCCTGCCGCTGAAAAACATCCACACAGCATGATGCTGCCACCACGTTTCACCGTAGGCATGGGACCAGGTTTCCTCCAGACTTGACGCTTGGCATTCAGGCCAAAGAGTTCAATCTTGGTTTCATCAGACAAGATAATCTTGTTTCTCATTGTCTGAGAGTCTTTATATGTCTTTTGGCAAACTCCAAGCGGTCTGTCATATTCCTTTTACTGAGGTGTGGCTTCAGTCTGGCCACTCTACCATAAAGGCTTGATTGGTAGAGTGCTGCAGAGATGGTTGTCCTTCTGGAAGGTTCTCCCATCTCCAGAGGTACTCTGGAGCTCTGTCAGTGTGGTGAGTGTCTTTCCAAATCATCTCCAATCAATTGAATTTACCACAAGTGAACTCCAATCAAGTTGCAGACACATCTCAAGGATGATCAATGAAACAGGATGCACCTGAGCTCAATTTCAAGACTCATAGTAAAGGGTCTGAATACTTAAGTAAATTAGGTATTTCGGTTTATTTTTATATACATTTGCAAACATTTCTAAAAACCTGTTATCACTTTCTCATCTAGGGGTATTGTGTGTAGATTGATTTTTATTGGCTTAATCCATTTTAGAATATGGCTGTAACATAACAAAATGTGGAAAAGGGGAAGGGGTCTGAACACTTTCCTAATGCATGGTATTACTGAATTCCATTGTTGCCTCGAAGGCTTTTCACCTTTAGGTTATTATTCATGTCAGTGGCTACTTCCCAAAATGGCAACCTATTCCCTATATAGTGCACTATATAGGGAACAGGGTGCCATTTATGACATAGACCGAATCTGTAACCCAGGCTTACTTTAGGGTCAGCTAGAGTAGAGCTGTTGTTTATGGCTGGTTTGAAGACGAAGAGGGATCCCTTATCTTCACCATCCTCAGTCTCATCTTCAAACAGGAGAGACGCTCTCTGTGGCTTCTTTGGACTGCATCAACACAGACATTTACACCCATCAAAACACCACCAAGACCCTAACTAGAGAGTGATTTCACTTTCTTTTTTTAACACTACTCAAACATTTTAGCACAGTTTCTCTTTTGTTGGGGATATAAAGTTTACCTCAACTCCTTGGTAGCAGCAAAGAGATCGTCATCATACTCATCGAACAGGCTGTCGAAAGGATCTGCTTTGACACTGGGTAGACGATAAGGGTTGCTATCACTGGACTTCATCCCTCCAGTCTTTCCTGCACTATGCTTGGAGCTCATCCAATGGTCCTGATACAGACAGAATACAAAGGGTTAAATAGATAGCATGTGTTGAAGTATTAGTGACAACCTTCACTATCAAGCCCGGTTCAAAATCTACCCCTTGCCCCCTACCCTTCTGGTGTTTGCAGATTTGTAGGAATAGGATGGTTGTAAGATATATCTGAAGCTGTGCTGAGCCCATTGGATGGAGTTGCCATCACCATATTGGCTATGGGAAATTCCACGGTTACAGAGTGATGCAGAAACTCAGATCTTACACTTTAAAATATATGTCAAACAAAAACCAATGATTGAAAAGTTACGCAAACCATACAACCCTAATCCCAAGGACAACAAACAATTTCCACAGAAATTGTTACAAAAACTACATTTACTTGAAGAACAGTGCAGATGTAAAGTTTGGTAACAGAATGACGGTTTGTTCCATCTGTACTGTTCTTCAAGTAAATGTGTTTTTGTAAAATGTTCTGTGGAAACTGTTAAAAGTAGTCTTCGTGCATAGAGTTGTATGGTTTATAAAAATAAATATTTACACTACTGGTCAAAAGTTTTAGAACACCTACCACGAGTGTGCAAAGCTGTCAAGGCAAAGGGTGGCTACTTTGAAGAAACTTAAATATGAAATATAGTTTGATTTGTTGAACACTTTTTTGGTTACTACACAATTCCATATGTGTTATTTCATAGTTTATGTCTTCACTATTATTCTACAATGTAGAAAATAGTAAAAAAATAAAGAAAAAGCCTTGAATGAGTAGGTGTTGTAAAACCTTTGACCGGTAGTGTATATATATTTTTTTACAGAAATTATCACTCAGATACTGTGGAATTGCCCACACACCTGTCCAGTTATTTCAGATCTGTTAATACAAAAATGGGTAGTGGCTACAGAAGGAGGCATTCTTTTCTGAAAGGCTGATGTTGAACTGAAGTTTATGCAGCAAGGTTCCGTTCCCTCCCATTACCTCGTCATCACTGAAGACGGCACTAGAAACCGGTTTCTTGACTTGTGGTGTGGCATCTTCAGTTTGGCTTGATTTAGACTTCTTCGCAGACACAAACAGATCCTGCATAATGAAAGAAAGTGGTTAGATATGAAGAGGAAGGTACCAATTCATTATATTTTATGGGCCGATAGTCATAGCTCATTTTCTCACCTCATCCTCCTCGTCAACAAATATGGACAGAAGAGCTTTGCTCTGAAGTGTCGGTTCTGGCTTGGACTGACTCTTAGGGATGGTTGGACATATCTGTAGAAAGACAGGGACAGAAAGTTGAGGTCAAATCTGTGAAACAAAGTGTGCTCCATGATCACCCTGACAATTCTACAGGGTTCACACAGTGGCAAGTCAAATTCAAGGACTTAAGTACTTTTTCAATCACTGATATTTATTTTCAAGGACCATCAATCTGTAACTGTTCATATTATGTCATTGTTTCTAGACGCCACCAGATGGCAGTAAATGGAGGAACCCAATGAAGGGGGGGAAAAAGTAGTTTCATCACTACCTTACAAGTTCTACTCAATAATACATTGTTTCACTACATACATGAGTGGTATGTCAGTACTGATGAGGTTCTAATTTGAGTAGTGATGAGCAGAGTTTTGTGACATGCCTACTGGTGAACACACATTACTACACAACTCCAGCTTAATGACTGTGCTTTTATTCTGCATTTGGGAATCTATTACTTAATAGCTACGAAAAGCGCCTCGTTTCCGACTGGCAGCTTTAGTGTCGCCGGCCGGGAAAAGGGTGGGTTGGCTGTGTGAGGAACACGGCACCTTAACAGCCACCAGAAGGGCAGGAGCACAGCCGTCACGCGATAAAGCGGGCAAAAAAGCTTTGGAGGAAGTTCCAGAGAAAAAGTCACAAATGTAGAACTGGCGCCAGCGCAGGATGCAGCGTTGTCATTCCCCCTTCATGTGGCTCTTCAGGAGCAATTCACCCATGCTCGCAATGTCAAAGTCTGATGCAGTTTTTTGCACCTTACATGGTGTGGGTTGGTTGGTTCCACTGATGTAGTGGTAAAAAGGTGGGTAAACTATACTATACAAAAATATAAAACGCAACATGTAAAGTGTTGGTCTCGTGTTTCATGAGTTGAAATAAAAAATCCCAGAAATGTTCCATATGGACAAAAGGCAGGATCTAATTTTACCGCCAATTTAGGTATCAATGTGACGTTTGAGGAAACAAAACTCAGTAGTCTGCCTGGAAAATAATTCGCAAGACCAATAGAATTTTCATGTTGACATATTTTATCATTATCTGTTCTCCTCTCATCTAATTCAACTACATTCAAGTAATGGACCCTTACTTGAGAATAAGTGTTGAAAAGCACACCTGTGAGTTAGAGAGAAAAAGAGATATTGCATATAGAGATGATGGATGGATAAAAGATGATTCCCACCTCCTCTGACTCTTCACTGGGGGAGGGCCGTTGCTTCTTTAGTGTCTCAGTCAGCAGGGTCTTGGTACCAGGACCAAACATGGAGACATCTGCTGGCATCTAAACACAACCAACAACCTCATCACTGAAACCAACAACCATCATCAGTGCAACATGTAATCATGATACCCAATTCCCCTAAATCAATAACCATGATCATGATCACGTATCCAACTTAATATGTAGGTTGTTCACCCATAAAAGTATTAATTAATTCAAGGTTTATACAAATATGTCCATTCAACAGAGAATTGCGTCAGAAAAACAGTAGTCTAACCCCCATGTCGCTACCATAGATGGTTTAAAAGTTAGACAATTTACTCTGAGAATTTAGCATGTTTAGAGTGAATGAAATGTAATCACAGGCATGATCAAAGTGGCCACTGCTCCATAGAACAACATCACTAACAGAACTCCCGAGCGGCACAGCGGTCTAAAGCACTGCTTTGCAGTGCTAGTGGCGGCATACAGATCCGGGTTTGATCCCGGGCTGTGTCACAGCCGGCTACGACCAGGAGACCCATGAGGCGTCCGGCGTCATCCGGGATGTCCTTGTCCCATCCCGCTCTAGTGACTACTTGTGGCAGGCCGGGCATATGCACGCTGACTTCGGTCGCCAGTTGTACGGCGTTTCCTCCGACACATTGGTGCAGCTGGCTTCCAGGTTAAGCGAGCAGTGTGTCAAGAAGCAGTACAGCTTGGCAGGGTCGTGTTTCGGAAGACGCATGGCTCTTGACCTTGGCCTCTCACGAGTCCGTACAAGAGTTGCAGCGATAGGACAATTGGATACCACGAAATTGTGGAGAAAAAGAGGTAAAAAGTCAACTAGTGGTTGCAGGTCAAACGAGTGGGAACAAAATAGGCTTTTTCTAAATGAAATATGCAGTATAAAAACAAAATAGGGACTAAATATGTATTTATTTACAAAGCTAACAGACAATTTCAATAATCACCCTCCATGAAGACAATATGTTCATGTTTGTTGTGTATTTCTGAATCTTTCCCTTTAAATCGGCATAGAAATGGCACCTCTCAACGTAGATTGGTATCAAGTTGATTTTGATTGGTCTAACCTGCAAAAACACCTCCAAATGGTACCACCTCCCAATGCCAAATATGGAAGGGATAGACCCAAGAGCAGCACAGTCGAAACTAGCAACGGTCACAACAAAACGAACATTCTTATTTCATCAACACTTTCAAGTATAAGTATACTAAAGTTAAATTGCAGAGAACAATGTAATGATTCATTGTGTGTGATTTATAATGACATGGGACAAAGAAAACCATGTTTTGACAACTTTCATAGCATCCTCTTGAATTGCCCCGTTTTACTCTACATTCTAAGGTAGTGAGCGGAGTCCCTATGATACAGTATAGGTAAAAACAATGCTCTGTGCACGTGTGTATATTCACCTGTTCTTCCTCCTCCACCACCTCCCTTCTGCTCTGTAGAGGGGGCAGAACACCAGAGCTTTCACTGAAGATGTCACCATCCTCATCACCTCCTCCAAACAGATCCACTGTCTTCTTCTGCTTGGGTTCCTCCTGTCCAGCTGAACACAGGTAACAACACATTATAACAACACATTAACAACACATGCTAAAGACAGTTATAGTGTGGCAAGATCTAAGATGTGAAACTTACTGCATGAATAAAAATAAGGTGAACACTTGATTCACACACCTAACTGATGTATTGGCGTGATGTCAAAGTAAGGTTTTCACTGATATTTTACGATCATTGATCTCAAGATGGGACCTCGCCCACCATGCTAGCGAGAGAGAGAGGTTACGGTTTGATTGACTTACCTGAGCTGGATTTATTAAGGCTTTCGCCAGTGAAGAAGTGATCCTCCTCATCGTCAAACAGCCCCCCTAAAGCGGTCTTTCTAGGGGCTGATGTCTGAGTCTTGATGGGTTTGGCTGGACTGCCGTTCTCTCTACCCTCCACTGAGTCAGAGTCATTAGGTGTGCCAAACAGGCTGTTCTCTATGGGGAAAGAGGACAGGATAGACTTGTCAGATAAAATCTGGAGGATAAAATTGTCAATACCATCACAGAATTGTCAACATAGTACAGTAGACGGTCTGTGGTCATGTATTGTAATAGTATTTAGTATGAATTTAATAAATCCAATTCAGAAAGGCAGGACGATATCTTCAGAGGCATTATGTTTTCAAGCCACAGAAAACTGTCTATCATTTGAGTAACACTGTTATTACGGTTTAATCTTTCAAAGGCCTTGGTTGTCCTTAGGGCATGTTTCTATGCTCCCGAGTGGCGCAGCGGTCTAAGACACTGCATCTCAGTGCAAGAGGCGTCACTGTAGTCCCTGGTTCGAATCACATCCGGGCTTGATTGGGAGTCCCATAGGGCGGCGTACAGCATCGTCTGGGTTTGGCCGGTGCAGGCCGTCATTGTAAATAAGATTTTGTTCTTAACTGACTTGCCTAGTTAAATAAAGGTTCAATAAATACATACAAATTGTATTACCTGGGAAAATTGGCACAGCCCCTGAAGGAATCTTCTTAGCAGGCTTGACAGGTTCTGGCAGGAACACAAAGGTCAAATGAATAAGGTAACCCACGACAAATAAATTATAAGCAGTGACCACAGCCATTACACAAAATTAACAACATTCTCAATTCACTTACAAGAAAACATCCTGAAAAGGAAAGCAACCATCTAAACTTGCAGAAAAAGAAAAAAAAGTTGATTGCAAAACATCTAGTGTGTCCTAATGAAAACATCCTTGGTGCTTCAACAGATAGTTGTATGGCTATTATTACCTGTGGTCTTCTCCTCCGCTACAGGCTGTTTAGGTGGATCAGAGAACAGATCCCCCTGGACAACAAACATATTATCAGACAAAACTAATTTAATGTACTCTTCGGGAGCTTTTAAAAGGCTGTAGATTGATCTGGTTCTTTTTGAACAGTTCACTTATTGATTTCTATCCATCATATTATGTGAAACAACAATGGGTAAGTAACATGTAAAAAGTAAGACATGGAAGCTACAAAATGGCGTTCATGTGAGCCTACCTCATCAAACAGTCCTCTCCCTCGACTGAAGAGGCCCCCTTTTCCTCCAAACGGAGAGAAGTCCTCGTCCTCCATCTTGGGTGGCCCGAATAACTCCTCGCTGTCATCTTCATCAGCTACAACACAAACAGGTAACAACAAGTCAAAACAAATACTGGTAAACACTGCAATGTCATGACTGCTTGTCAAATGACATCTAATTCAGTCACTTTGGAGCGAGACCAACTCCACTAATGCTCTTCTGACTGAAGTGTTATGAATTAACAGTTAGCTTAGCAGGTACAATATAATTGGATACATAGTGTGAGAGATTAGGTGCTTGTACACAATGCGCAGTAAAGAAAACTCTTTTAGATGAGTGCACTGCTGTCCTACCCAGTGGCCTCTCAGCCTTGGGCTCTTTCTTTGCTTTACTGTTCTTCTTACAGGATTCAGAGAAGTGACACGGGGAAGGAAACATGAGCATGCAGAAAGAACAATGATATGTAGTGAAACATGTATGTGCTGTTGTAATCTGCCAACATTATTTGCATTATGAAATCACATGTTGTAGTATGGCCTACATCATGTGCAAATGTACTAACTGAAAACACATCTTGGAACGTGTATGGAGCAAATAGTGGCCATAATAATCAAAACAGAGTACAGACACATGAATTTAGGTAGATTGTTATTGAGTGAAGTGTATGATCATTAGTCTGGGTGCCAGACTGTGTTCCGCATAGTCATATCAAGATGTCATCCAATATTTTAAGCCTGAATTGAGAATTACAGTGGCCAGAAAAAAGTATCTGAACCCTTTGGAATTACCTGGATTTCTGCATTCTACATTGGTCATCAAATTTGATCAAATCTTCATCTAAGTCACAACAAGACAAACATAGTGTGCTTAAACTAATAAGAAAGGAGAAAAAAAAGGCACAGCACACCAACATCAAAACCTCACCCAACTGTAAAGTATTGTGGAAGGAGCATCATGGTTTGGGGCTGCTTTGCTGACTCAGGCCTGGACTCCTTGCTATCATTGACGTAAAAATGAATTCCCAAGTTTATCAAGACATTCTGCAGGAGAATGTTAGGCTGTCTGCCAATTGAAGCTCAACAGAAGTTGGGTGATGCAACAGGACAACAACCCAAAACACAATTAAATCTTCAACAGAAGAAAATACGCCTTCTGGAGTGGCCCAGTCAGACTACTGACCTCACCCCAATTGAGATGCTGTGGCATGACCTCAAGAGCGGTTCACAAACATCCTCAAGAATATTGCTTAACTGAAAGCGTTTTGTAAAGAGGAATGGTCCAAAATTCCTCCTGACCGTTGTGGAGGTCTGATCCGCAACTACAGAAAACATTTGGTTGAGGTTACTGCTGCCAAAGGAGGGTCAACCAGTTCACATACCTTTTCCACCCTGCACTGTGAGTGTTTACACAGCGTGTTCAATAAAGACATGAAAATGTATCATTGTTTGAGTGTTATTAGTTTAAGCAGACTGTGTTTGTATATTGTTGTGACCTAGATGAAGATCAGATCAAATTTTATGACCAATTTATGCAGAAATCAAGGTATTTCCAAAGGGTTTACGTACTTTTTCTTGCCACTGTAGATAAAAAAATGTAAGCAATTGTCTGAGGATGGTGCTGGACCATCTGACATAAAAAGAAAGGACATTTTGATGAAAAGGCTTTAAATAAAAAGGGTAAAAATCCAGGCATGTCACATTGCTGCAAAAGACACAGGGCCATACGATCATATGGCGATAAGTTAGCTAAAGCAGAAACACACTGGTACCCAGGCTAGCATATGAGCTCATACAGTTAACCTTCATAGAAACCATGATATGTTTAACATAAACCAAAACATGGTAGAGGTGATAATGGACGTGCTGAATAGTTTGTAATTCAGGTCATATCAACCCAACATACATGTGCGATCTCCCTCTGGCTTGCTGATAGGTTCCCCTTTGATTCTGGCGGCCAGCTCATCAGCAAAGGATGATGGTCTTGGGTTCTGAATGTGACACAACGACTTCCGTAAAAGAGAGGTGGAATAGATCATCAATATTCATGTAAGGGGACATGCAATTAACTACAACAAATATTTCACATTTATGTCTACATTCAATAGCGGAGACATGACACAATCATTATGCTCCCTCAAGTCATAAAACAGATGTATTAGCAATGTTGACTTAGCTGGATAAAGGCTAGTTATATTTCATAAATGATCTGTCCATCATATTATTAGTACCAGTCTCCACCAGCAAACCATAATCAGACATACCTTTCTGTCATCATCATCATCATCTTCGTCCGATTCTCCGAATATGTCTGAATCTCCCTCCTCGTCCTCATCATCACTCAACATAGACAACTTCTGAAGGGGAAATCATTCAATGTCATCCATGAGGTTGGAAATAAAATCACAATCCTCACTAAGGTGTAATCATTACCATCATCGCCATAAACAGCAGCATGCTTATGGCCAGTGTCTAGAGTGTAGGTAGGATTCAATCAATCACACTTTTCTGTTGTGTTTCATCATTGATTAAATTGGCAAATACCTCAATCATCCCTTGTCAGAATTGTGCACACAGCGATACAATCCTGTACGTTTGTTATTGTTATCACAGAGATATCAACTAACTCTGGGTTAGATCTTCGACCCTGACAGTCACAGTGAAATTGACCTTCACCTTCTTCTTAATGGTGCCTGGCCCCTCCTCATCCTGGTCGAAGTCATCGTCTGACTGCTGTTCACATAAACACCACAGGGATAATACAGTTATCTAAATCAAATTGTCAGTATTCTCAACTTATTTTGAGGATAATAATAATGCCAACTTCACACTTAAAAAAACATTGACTCTTTCTGGATGAAAAAAGACTTACGTTAGCATCTTTGCCATCTTCGCTCACAATGACGGTGTCGTGATCACTGTCGACTGACATCTCTGTGAAGTAAAGAATGACATCAGTTTCACTTTCTCTGAGAAACACGGCTAATGTTAGACGAGAAACACTATGCTTGGAAGAGTGTTTAACACGAACAATATAAACACATGCCAAGAATACACAGAGGTGATCTACCTTCACTGGAGAGGTCTCCCAGTCCAACATCTTCTTGCCCCATAAAGAGCTGAGAGCCAATCAGATATGGTAAAGGCCTGTCCACATACAGGTCCTTCACACAGAGAGAGGTGGGTTAGAGAAGGAAAGAAGGGGAGGAAGCGGTAAGAGAAAACGAAGTGCTTAACCTGTCCTACACCCCAAAGACAAATCAAAAACAGTGGCATGGAAACATTGGCCATCCTCCCTAGACTAGACTGGGCAGATACTAATTCTAACGTGATATCTGGAGGCGTGAATAACTTGAATTCTCTCTCTAATCCTGTATGTTTCCAGATGATTCCAAACTCACCTTGGGCTCCAGTATGGGCTCCACTCTGTCTGTGGCCTCCTCGTCCTCCGAGTCAGAGTTTCCTGCCTTGATGTCTAGCTGCTCAAATGCAGAGTCCAGCACCATCAGACCGTAGTTCACTGCTTCCTGGACCTTAGGAATCAGCTGGGCTTCCTTCTGCTCACGAGTCTTCTAATGCGGGGTAATTGAATTTAACTATCCCCGGGGAGGAACTCACGTTGTCACAGTGCTATACATGTCACAGCACATCAAGGAAGGAGTAGGTAGATAATTTACCTGCTCAGGCAGTCTCTCCAAGGCCTCAGGCTTTGGCACCGCCTCCTCCACCTCCTCATCATACACTCTCTGATGAGGTCAAACAAACAAATATCAATAACACATCACACAATCAATAAAAGAAGAATGAGTTAGAATCTATCAATGTAACACAGCACCTTGTGATAGTGAACAAAAAGAGGCGGCACCATGAGCAAGCAGATCATTAAACACAAGAGTCATCAGTTCCTCATAGTTCTGTACCGTGTAGCACGATTCATCTTTTCTTCATTTTGTTAAAAGCTTGTGAAGTTTCAAAATATCTGGGAAATGTAAAATACGGCACAACCATCCTCTAAAGAAGAGGGGCACAAAGCTCAACAGAGGAACAAGACATTGGTCGTGTTCTTTTGGGCACACTGTAGTAAAACAAATTTGAAGCAAAAGAAAGTACATCTGGATTACTTAGACAAGTCAAGGACAGGTAGTCCTTCCCCTGTTTCAGTCCGTTTTCTTCCATTAAAATGCTCTAATGAAGACGACCATTGTATTTCCAGTCCACAACGTACGTTTTCAATGAATTGTGTGTTGGAGAGCATGAGGAAGTCGTTGAAGACGGTGTGCATGCAACAGTCTGTGGCCTTGGTGTCTCTGATCAGTCCATCCAGCCGCTTCTCTATCTCATGAGTCTTTGACAGCATCCTCTGGGAGAAGTCTTGCAGGAACAGGAAGAGCTGTGGAGGAGGGGATACTAACAACTGTTTAATCTTCATCTATTCAACAGTGTATCTGATTATTCAGTAGCGGACGTTGTCTTTGCCACAGCTTAAAGGCTAGTTAATCTGTTGCATTGCTGTTTACAACGCTCTGTGAATGCTCTACCCATAACATGTAGAGTTAGAGGCTGAGAGCCTGCCTGCCAGTCTGTTTCTGCTTCAGCCACCAGATGATACACTGTTAAATGCATTAGAAACAGCTGGGAATTCAGAAACTGAATAATAACTTGGAGATAATAACCAAAGCCTACTCCTGAGTCTGCAGCCAGGGACCATTTGGCGCTGGTCTGTCGCATCTCTTCCAAGGTCCAGAGTCTCTCCCACACCTGGCCATCCTTCCCTGTGTGATTGCTCTTGCTGGGGACATTTGCCATGCCAACCCGCAACCCGCTCATCTGAAACAATATTGAAGGATTTATTCAGTGGGAATAACCTGGAGAAAACATTTCAAACGGGAGTTCAGCATGGACAATAACGATTTAAAAGTTACCTACTGTTTAGTGCAAACTGAATGCCATCAATTACGTGATTTGTCAAAAATAAACCCAAATTATATAATTTAGGTAGTAACACAGGCATGGGGTTGGCAAATGCGAGCCAGATTAGCTAGCTAGTTTGGTACCCTAGTTAGCAAGCAAACTAGTTTTCGAACATTGTAGGTGCAATGCTTCATTGGGAAGTCGCAAGCTTTCGCAAAATGTCATTTGGAATGTTAGCATAGTATATATAGGACGTTAGTTAGTTTAATAAATGTTGATGCACTGCCAGAGACTGGCTGTCTAGCTAGGCAATGAATCATTGAGAGCATACTCTCGCACTTTAAGGGATATTTTTACTAAACTCACCTTAGTAACTGTTGTAAAAACTGTTGTCCACGTTAGTGAAATATGAGCCCCAAAAGTCGTAAAAAGAGACTCGATTATGTTAAACTCAGCCGTTCCTCAATGAGCTTCTGACAGGTCGGCCATATTCTGTCTGGAGGCAATCAGCTGACGGCAGTCACCTGACTCAATGCAACGTTACCACATCAAATTGGCAATAGTAATCAATACATACAGGTCTTTGTTTGTATGGGATGTAATGTGTATGTTGAATGCATTGTCATGTTATTGAATTGCATGCAGTTTTCCTTAGCTAGAATTGTTAATTTATTTACTCTAGGCCTAGTCTAATCTTTTAAGAAACACTGCAGTTCATTCATTTTGTGGACTTTCTACCTCTGACGTCACCCCATTGAAGTTGACGATTCAAACGGTCCAAGGTTAAGGTTAGGTAAGGGTTACGGGTAGGGGTTTGCTAGAGACGTCCCAATGATAACGTCTCAAGGTTTAATAAAAGTTAAATGAAATAAAAAAATAACATTGGGTTGTCACTAGTTATCACAGCCACAAAGTCGAAATTTACTATATGGTTAAAATGTATAAATACAAAAATGAGATTTTTGGCCTTTAAGGTTAGGCATTTTTATTTATTTATTTATTTCCCCTTTATTTAACCAGGTAGGCTAGTTGAGAACAAGTTCTCATTTGCAACTGCGACCTGGCCAAGATAAAGCAACGCAGGTCGACACAACTGACTGAAGAGTGGTACTCAGTGATGTGTTACATTAGCCCCAAACATAATGCTTTATATTCAGAACATAAAGTTCTGAACATAAAGTGAATTTCTTTGCCAATTTTTTTTAAATTTTACTTTAGTGCCTTATTTTATTTATTTTATTTAACCTTTATTTAACCAGGAAGGGCTCATTGAGATTTGACGTCGCTTTTTCAAGAGCGTCCTGGAGAAGATAGGCAGCAAAATCATTACACAATTACAGACAGACAACATGCAAAACTACAAGTAATCGAGTGAAAACAATAGAATTCACAATAGTGTAACAAAATCATAAAACAGCAAATTAAAAACATTGATAGGTCAGGGAATCAGTCTCAAAATCCTTCATCTGTGATTTAAAAACACCAATTGGGACAAGTTCTTCCAGTTGAAAAGTATTTTGTAAGGCGTTCCAAGACGATGGCGCAGAGTACATAAAAGCCCTTTTACCAAATTCAGTTGGGACATTTGGAACAGTTAGCAGGGTAAATTCCAGCAAACAGAGAGAGTACCCACCACATTTCTGAACAGTAAAAATGGCCAAAAATAATGATAGTTAACCCAAAATGGCTTTGTAAATAAAAGTATACCAATGACTGAGCCTACGAGTGACTAGAGAAGGCCAGCCAACCCTGGTATACAAAGTGCAGTGGTGCGTAAGGGTTTTGCAGTTTCAAATAAATCTCAAAGCGCCATGGTAAAGGGTGTCAATTGATCTCAAACACTGAGCGGAAGCATTCATATATAAAATATCCCCAGTCTAGTTAAGGCATAAATGTAGCTGATAATAGCCTCCTTCTGGCTTCAAAAGAAAAACAGGCCTTATTCCTAAAATAAAATCCCAACTTCAGTTTTAAAAAAATTGTAAGTTGTTGAATATGCAATTTTAAAGAGAATTTTAACTTCTAAAAATTCCAAGATATTTATATGAGGTTACGGTCTCAATCTCATTTCCCTGACAGGTTGTAATAAGAGAAAGGTTCAGAGATCTATTTCTTGCTTTAGAAAACCACATTAGTTTAGTTTTGTCAGTATTGAGGATAAGCTTCAACTGACACAAGGTATGTTGAACAGTATAAAAAGCAGTTTGCAAGTTCTGGAAAGCTTTTGTGAGAGACGAGGCACAACAATAAATAACTGTATCATCAGCATAAAAGTGAAGTTGTGCATTTTGCACATTTTTGTCTTAATTATTTATATAAATAGTGAATAAGAGGGGACCAAGTACAGAGCCCTGGGGCACACCATTACAGACAGACAATTTAACAGACATGAGCCCATCAAATTGACTGCACGGAGTTCTATCAGACAGATAGTTAGCAAACCATGCAACTGCATGCTCCAAAAGACCTACACTCGACAATCTCTGCCTCAGTATAGCATGATCAACTGTATCAAAAGCCTTAGAGAGATCAATGCAAAAAGGGTGCATGTTTTGGAATACTGTTATTCCGTACAGGCTTCCTTCTTTTTACTCTGTCTTTTAGATTAGTATTGTGGACTAACTGCAATGTTGTTAATCCATCCTCAGTTTTCTCCTATCACAGCCATTAAAAAAGGATCTGACCCTTTTTTTTCCATTTTCGCCTAAAATGACATGACTCAAAATGACCCAAATCTAACTGCATGTAGCTCAGAACATGAAGCAAGGATATGCACATTCTTGATACAATTTGAAAGGAAACACTTTGAAGTTTGTGGAAATGTGAAGTTATGTAGGAGAATATGACACATTTAATCTTGTAAAAGACAATACAAAGAAAAAACACGTGTTTTGTAATGTATGTAATGTATTATTCCAGCCCAGGCGCAAATTTAGATTTTGGCCACTAGATGGCAGCAGTGCATGTGCAAAGGTTTAGACTGATCCAATGAAACATTGCATATTTGTTCAAAATGTTGTATCAAGATTACCCAAATGTGCCTAATTTGTTTATTAATACATTTTCAAGTTCATAATTGTGCACTCTTATCAAACAATAGCATGTTATTCTTTCTTATTTATTGACTCAAGAGATATCATTTCTAAAAACATAATTTCACTTTGACATTATTGTCACGCCTACTCCTGCTCCCCGCTCCAGCGCTCGACGTCGCCGGTCTACTAACCACCTGTCACGTTTGTTGTAAGGAAGAGACCAAGGTGCAGCATTTGTACGCGTACATTCTTTATTTAAGAATGAACACTGAACAAACTAACAAAACGAACCGTGACGCTAATATGAGTAGTGCAGACAGGCAACTAAACATAGAACAAGAACCCACAAACACAAAAGGGCAAATGGCCACCTTAATATAATCCCCAATCAGAGACAACGATAAAGAGCTGCCTCTGATTGGGAACCATATCAGGCCACCATAGACATATAACCTAGACCTACAAAAACCCCTATACATACAAAAACCCTAGACAATACAAAAACTACCATACCCACCCTCATCACACCCTGATCTAACCAAAATATAAAGAAAACAGCGATATTAAAGGTCAGAGTGTGACATCACCGGTCCTGACAATCATTACGCACACCTGCTCCCCATCGTTACGCACACCGGGACCTCATTATCACCTTGATTACTCTACCTTTATTTAGCCCTCAGTAGCCTCAGTCATCAAGCAGTATTGGTTTTGTTAACGTTCTGTACACTTCTCCTGTTTTGTTTATCTTCATGATTCTCATTATTAAACTCACCTGCATCCTGACTCCCAGCGTATACGTCACAATTATGGGAGTTTGTGTCTAGATCAGAGACCCAAAATGTGGAAAAAGTACTTTCTTTTATTTATTTTTTTGAGGTATCCGATTGGTAGTTACCGTCTTGTCTCATCACTGCACATCCCGTACGGACTCGGGAGAGGCGAAGGTCGAGAGCCATGAGTCCTCCGAAACACAACCCAACCAAGCCGCATTGCATCTTGACACAATGCCCACTTAGACCAGAAGCCAGCCGCACCAATATGAGATAGAACAAGGTCATCCCTGCCGGCCAAACCCTCCACTAACCCGGACGATGCTGGGACAGAGCCTGAACTCGAACCCAGAATCTCTAGTGGGACAGCTAGCACTGCGATGCAGTGACTTAGACCACTGCGCCACTCGGGAGGCCCTAGTGTGAATACTTTCTGAAGGCACTATAGCAGCAAGAGGCAAGGGTTACCTAGCGGTGTATGCACCCACTCCACTAGGGGCCTGGCAGTGTTTTGGGCATTGTTTAAAGGGTTGACTATAGGAGAGATTTGTGCTGCGGTGAGTTGGGCATAATTTTTGTGATGTTTTATCGCTCGGATGTCACTACAGGGGAAAGTCACGAGGCAGTGTGCCGCAATACCCAGACTGCCGCATCTGGCAGGGTCAGGTCTGGGCGGTCTGCCATGGGCTGCCTCATTTAGTATCAGTTAGGGTTGGCTTGGGCAGGATTATATTTCCCCTTGGTATGTTATACCCAAGTCGACTGACTGAAAGGGACCGTAACGTTATGACTATAACTACTGTTCCCTGAAGAAGAGAAATGAGGTACGACACCTGTTTGGCTCCGAGCCACCTCTTCCTGGGCTCGGGGAAGAGCGGGTATTAAATTGAAGGAATGAATCCGAACCTCGCGCTTATCACCTGTGCAAGGCGGGGCTTCCAGCGAGACGCGGATTTCATTGGCTGCTTCTACTTTTCCAGCACCATTTCTACTTCAACATTTCAACATAAACTAATCACCTATGCTTAGTCTAATACACTGACAACTAAAATATACCAAAAACGATCTAGTCCAATCAACCTAAGCTAAATATGATGTGGCTGTCCATGGTACTGATTTATTTGTGTGTGTGTGTGTGTGTGTGTGTGTGTGTGTGTGTGTGTGTGTGTGTGTGTGTGTGTGTGCAAGTAGAAAAATATCACTCTACTTATAGAGAAACGCCAATGCCATCCTCCTCTTTCATGTTGCCTAAATGGTCTATGACTCTGTCACTACAGTACACGCTTTTTATTTGCTCCCTAGCCTAACTTCCTTTCATGGGCAACGGTACGCCAGGCCAGCTAGTTAAAATTAGCATAGTACATCTAGCTACATGTTGACATCCATCCTCGCAGGCCAGGGGCACAATGAATGTATGACTTTATGGTTGGATCAGAATTGTCGTTATAATAATTGGCCAGTACTGAGAATTAAGTAAAACCAGAAGTCCAAATCCTTATCTCCATCGATGGCAATTTTTTTGCTAGCTAGCCACCGGAGGACAACAACAAAACTAGATGCAACAATTCAAGTTTTTTTCTGTCAATAATGGTGTTTGGCTTGTGATCTGATTTGCCTGAAGCCAAATCCAAACTAACTTTCCTTGACACTTTCTTTTGGTGCACCAGGACCATTCACAACTGAGCTCACTCTGTTTAGCTCAACGCTGATTGGCTATTATTTTATTTTTAAAATTATGAAGGGAGGCCAAATGCTAGCTGGCTTCCCTTACATTCAATGCTACGGGCGGCAACAATGTCATGCTCTTTCTGACCAGACAGCATCAGATAGATGGCCTACACATACAGAGACAGAGGGGCCCTGTATCACTCTCTCTGATGATTTCTCTGGTGAGATACATTCAGCCACCTGCTAATTGAAGGAAATGTATTACATTTATTAAAACACACAGAGACGAAAGATAAATTCCCAGTAAATTTTTTCTTTGTAAATTTTTGGGGGGAGGCTTCCCTTGGCATCCATGAATACATGCCACTGCCTTCTACCAAGACAAACCAGCTAACAATTCTAGGGAGAGTGAACAGTTTTGTAATGTTACCCATAATGTTCCCCTGATGTTTGAGTGTCCAGTTTTCCTTTAGTTAGGGGAACTTTCCATTCTAACTTTTCCATGTTAGAAAAAACCTTCTGAGAACGTTTATTACCTGTTTTAAAGTTTTAAGTTTGAATGTCACGTGCACAAGTACAGTGAAATGCCTTTCTTGAACTAAACCCAACAATGCAGTAATCAATATCAATGTAGTACTAAAAATAACACAAGGTAGAACAAAAACACATGCAAAATAATAATATGAAATAAGAAGAACATGACAAAGTAAGTAAGCTATATACAGGGTCAGTTCCAATACCATATTTACAATGTTCAGGGATACCGGATTGATACAGGGAGATACTGTACGTATAGAGGTAAGGTAACTAGGCATCAGGATATAAACAGTGGCGATCAAACGCTGTGCTATTGCCATACCAAAGAGTGATGCAGCCAGTCAAGATGCTTTCAATGGTGCAGCTGTAGAACCTGACTGTGCGCGTGTGTGGACCATGCTAAGGACTTAGTGATTTGGACACAGAGGAATTTGAAGCTCTCTACCACTGCAGCCCAGTCGATGTGGATGGGGTGCGCCTGCAGTCCACATTCAGCTCCTTGGTCTTACTGACGTTGAGGGAGAGGTTGTTGTCACGACACCACACTGCCAGGTCACTGACCTCCTCCCTGTAGGCTGTCCAATCATTGCCAGTGATCAGGGTCCTAAGCTTGGTGAAGCATTAGAGTTCTTGGGAACAGGAATGACGGTGGTCAGCTTAAGATGTGGGGATTATAGATAGACTGGGACAAGGAGAGACTGACAATGACCGTGAATATGTCTGCCAGCTGTTCTGCGCATGTTCTGAGAATGTACCCTGGAATACTGTGAGGCCCCATGGCCTTGTGATTAAAGACCTTACTCAATTCAGCCTCAGAGAGCGAGATCATCCAGTCCTCTGGGTTGGTGGGGGCCCTTACCCTCAGTGGTGTAAAGTACTTAAGTAAAAATACTTTAAAGTACTACTTGCAATAAGTCGTTTTTTGGGGGTATCTGTACTTTACTATTCATATTTTTGACAGCGTTTACTTTTACTTCACTACATTCCCGAAAGAAAATATTGTACTTTGTATTCCAATTTCATTGACACCCAAAAGAACTTGTTACATTTCGCATGCTTAGCAGGACAGTAAAATGTTCCAATTCCCATCAAGAGAACAACCCTTGTCATCTCTACTGCATCTGATCTGGCAGACTCACTAAACACAAATGCTTCATTTTTAAATGATGTCTATGTGTTGGAGATAGGCCCTGACTAGCCGTAAAAAAAAATAATGGGGTCTGGTTTGCTTAATATAAGGTATTTGAAATTATTTAAACTTTTACTTTTGATACTTAAGTATATTTCAAACCAAATACTTTTAGATTTTTACTAGTAGTATTTTACTGGATGACTCACTAACTTGAGTCATTTTCTATTAAGGTATTTTTACTTTTAGTCAAGTATGACAATTAGGTCCTTTTTCCACCAATGCTTGTGCATGGCATGGCGTTGTTGTAGAAGCGTGCATAAAATGCATTGAGTTCGTCTGGTAGAGGAATCGTTGGGCAGATTACGGCTGGGTCTTCCTTTGTAATCTGTAATGACTGTATCCCCTGCCTTATGTTGCGGGCTTCTTAGCCTGTGTAATATGATTCCACCTTATTCCTATATTGTCCTTTTGCTCATTTGATGACCATGCGGAGGTCGTAGTGGGACTTCTTGTACTTATTCCTGTCTTCGGCTGTAGCCTCAGGGTTGACTGTGAAAGCTTTGTGTGCTGTAGCACTGTCCTTGTCACGATCAAGTGTAGAGACGGACCAAGGCGCTGCGTGAATGGAGTTCCACATCTTTATTATGTGAAACTTAAAACAAAACAAGAAACAAACAACGACCGTGCAGTACTGAGGTGCAACATGCACTGACTCAAAAACAAGATCCCACAAAAAAACAGTGGGGAAATGGCTGCCTAAATATGATCCCCAATCAGAGACAACGATAAACAGCTGCCTCTGATTGGGAACCATACCAAGCCTTCATAGACATAAAACAATCTAGATAACCTACCTTAGTCACACCCTAACCTAACCAACATAGATAATAAAAGGCTCTCTATGGTCAGGGCGTGACAGTACCCCCCCCCCCAAAAAAAATTGGGTCTGTCTTTTGGGCTTTCCATGTGGCTGCGAACCCCGGCATCATCGCTGTCTTTCCTTCTCTCCTTGCGTCTGTTTCCACGGAAGGCTTTCGTCTCCTGCCATAATTCCTCCCAAGTCCAGGATGTCTTCTCCTCCTTTATCTCCTCCCAAGCCCAGGATACCTTCTCCACCTGGGCACGCTGCTTGGTCCAGTTGTGGTGGGATCTTCTTTCACGTTCGTTTGAAGCATACTCGGACCAATGTGCAGCGTGCTGGTTTCCACATCTTTATTTTTGTGAAACTTACAAAAGAAAAAGAAAACAAACAACGACCGTGCAGCACTGAGGTCAACATGCACTGACTCAAAAACAAGATCCCACAAAAAACAGCGGGGAAATGGCTGCCTAAATATGATCCCCAATCAGAGGCAATGATAAACAGCTGCCTCTGATTGGGAACCATACCAGGCCAACATAGACATAAAACAACCTAGATAACCCACCCTAGTCACACCGTGGGCGTGACAATCCTTTAGTTTAGCGCCAACCTCTGTGTTAATCCAGGGCTTTTGATTGGGGAAACAGCAAACCTTCACTGTGGGGCCGACTTCACCGATACATTTCCTAATGAAGCCAGCGACAGTGGTGGTTAGCTCATCAATATTATCGGCGGAGTCTCTGAACATATTTCAATTAGCGCTAGCAAAGCAGTCCTGTAGAGTAATTTCTGATTCTGATTACCATTTCTCAATGTAGCGAATCACGGGTACTTCCTGTTTGAGCTTCTGCTTGGAAACAGGAAGCAGGAGTACGGAGTCATGATCTGATTTGCAGAATGGGGGACGAGAGGGCCCCGTTTGCTTGATTGTGGGAAGAGTCTCAGTGGTGTAGGACTTTATTGTCCCTAGTGGCGAAGGAGATGTGTTGGGCATCACGTGTCTTAATGACACAGAATTAAAACCACCAGCAACAAGAAAAGCAGCCTCTGGGTGCAAGTTTTCCTGCTCGTTTAAAGCCTTGTACAGTTTGTTAAGTGCCAGCTTGTTATTTTTCTTGTCCTGAGGTGGAATGTATACAACAGTCACAATAACAGCTGAAAACTTCCTTGAGAAGTAGAAGGGTTGGCATTTGACTATCAGGTATTCCAAGATGGGTGAACAATGGGTCGACTGTGCTCGAGTCAGTACACCATTTGTTGTTGATGAAGAGGCAAACCCCTTCCTCTCTTGATTTCCCTGACTCCACTGTCCAATCTGCTCGGTGAATGGAGAATCCATCCAGTTGGTTAGCCATGGGGGGTATCTTGTCCAAAAGCCATGTTTCAGAGAAGCAGAGAATATACAGTATTTTGGCGTTACAGTTATGAGAATATACACTTAATGTCAAACAGAACATACCCAGAACATGGTTACCATGTTCTCAGAATATACAATATTAATGTTCTAGACACGTTTCATTCAACGTTTCAAGAACACCTTGTCACAGCTATGATTCTGACTCAGATGAGGAGACATGCTCTTGGAACCAACCCCTCTCATCCGAACACATCAGCACTGCCTGCAGGGTATTCACTGACATAGAGACAGCCATGACCGAGGATGAAAGTCTGCCCTTGTCTCCATTGCTTCCTGCCAGAGAAGTGGTGGTCAACCTGGTCACCAACCTTCTGATGGACATCGGACCTGGCCATGGGTCATGACCTCTGAAAGGTCAGCTAGGGCGACCCTGAGTGACATCTGCACTGCAGGACCTGGCAAGCGACCAACTGTTGAAAATAACCATAGATACTGTGGAGACCATCAAGGATCTGCTACTGCACTACTCCAGATCAGTGAGGCCTAGGATTGTGAAATCACTCCACAGGGATGGTGGGGCCAATGGGATCCTACTTTGCACTGAGAAGAGCCGTCAACACCGGGAACATGAAGCTGACCACTGCCATTACTACAGTGGTCACAAGAGAGATTAAACAACTTGGGGTTCGTTTTCAACACTCCTCAGCCTCAAGCTCAACCTCAAAGCCAAGTTTGGTCACAGCCATTCATACACAGACACACGACAACTCTACACCGTCAAGCCATACTTAATGTATGTACAACAACAGGTATACAGAGAATCAGCAGTGTTTGTGACGTTGAAACATATAGTCCCCCTGCTGTTTTGAGACTGGACCAGTATCTGCTGAGAGCAATCCCCAGTATAGGTTGAGAACTGACCTTTGCAAGGTAGATGCATTTGCCTGTATGAAACCCAAACTACAACTGAACAAAATGCAGTCCTAGCAGTTGAACTTCACCCCTGGTGATCTCTTGAATAAAACTCTTACAGCATTCTTAGACCAGATCTGTGGTAAAGCACTCCTAATTAACACAGAGCTGCTTTCTACACGTGAAGCTCTGGTAGACCAGCTGCGAGTCCTAGTCCAGAAACATCTGTCAAGAAGTTCTCAAAGATGCAACAATATCAAAATCAAACTGAGACAACTGGCCAAATCCAGACAGGACAGAATCACTGCCAGCATACTGACAGAGGCCATCTACCTCCACTTTGTCCACATAGTTCCTTCAAATCAGATCAGGAGATGTACATGTACAGTTGAAGTCGGAAATTTACATACACTTAGGTTGGAGTCATTAAAACTCATTTTCAACCACTCCGCAAATGTCTTGTTAACAAACTATAGTTTTGGCAAGTCGGTTAGGACATCTACTTTGTGCATGGCTTCTTATGGATTAAATCCCATTATCGGGATCAATTTGACAACATCCGGTGAAATGGCAGAGCGCCAAATTCAAACTAAATTATTAGAAATATTTAACTTTCATACAATCACAAGTGCAATACAGCAAAATAAAGCTTAACTTCTTGTTAATCCAGCCATAGTGTCAGATTTCAAAAAGGCTTTACAGCGAAAGCAAACCATGCCATTATCTGAGGACAGCACCCCATCAAACAAACACATGACAATCATATTTCAACCCATCAGGCGCAACACAAAACTCAGAAATAACGATATAATTCATGCCTTACCTTTGAGGATCTTCTTCTGTTGGCACTCCAATATGCCCCATAAACATCACAAATGGTGCTTTTGTTAGATTAATTCCGTTGTTATATCCCCAAAATGTAAATTTATTTGGTGCGTTTAATTCAGAAAAACACCGGTTACAACTCGCCCAACATGACTTCAAAGTATCTAATAAATTACCTGTAATCTTGGTCCAAACATTTCAAACAACTTTCCTAATCCAACTTTAGGTATTTTAAAATGTAAATAATCAATCAAGATGGGATAAACTGTGTTCAATAGCGGATAAAATGAAAGTGGGGTGAGCTCCTGGTCACACACCCCAAACAAAACAGTCCACTTGGCTATACACCCAGAAAGGAAAGGGCTACTTCTGCATTACTCAAAAGAAAAACATCAACCAATTTCTAAAGACTGTTGACATCTAGTGGAAGCCATAGGAACTGCAAGCATATTTCTATTAAAACAGGCTTGCCATAGAAAACTGATGGAAAACAGATTGAGTAATGTCTGTGAGTATAACAGACAGGTCAAACAGTTTTAGAAACTTCAGAGTGTTTTCTATCCAAATCTACTAATGATATGCATATCCCAGCTTCTGGGCCTGAGTAGCAGGCAGTTTACTTTGGGCACGCTTTTCATCCGGACGAGAAAATACTGCCCCCTATCCCAGAGAGGGTTAGGACATCTACTTTGTGCATGGCACAAGTAATTTTTCCAACAATTGTTTACAGACAGATTATTTCACTGTATTACAATTCCAGTGGGTCACAAGTTTACATACACTAAGTTGACTGTGCCTTTAAACAGCTTGGAAAATTCTAGAAAATTATGTCATGGCTTTAGAAACTTCTGATATGCTAATTGACATCATTTGAGTCAATTGGAGGTGTACCTGTGGATGTATTTCAAGGCCAACCTTCAAACTCAATGCCTCTTTGCTTGACATCATGGGAAAATCAAAAGTAATCAGTCAAGACCTCAGAAAAAAATTGTAGACCTCCACAAGTCTGGTTCATCCTTGGGAGCAATTTCCAAACACATGAAGGTACCACGTTCATCTGTAGTATAAACAAGTATAAACACCATGGGACCACGCAGCCGTGATACCGCTCAGGAAGGAGACGCGTTCTGTGGTGCGAAAAGTGCAAATCAATCCCAGAACAACAGCAAAGGAACTTGTGAAGATCCTGGAGGAAACAGGTACAAATGTATCTATATCCACAGTAAAACGAGTCCTATATCGACATAACCTGAAAGGTCGCTAAGCAAGGAAGAAGCCACTGCTCCAAAACCGCCATAAAAAAGCCAGTCTACGGTTTGTAACTGCACATGGGGACAATGATCGTACTTTTTGGAGAAATGTCCTCTGGTCTAATGAAACAAAAATAGAACTGTTTGGCCATGATGACCACCGTTATGTTTGGAGGAAAAAGGGGGAGGCTTGCGAGCCGAAGAATACCATCCCAACCATGAAGCACAGGGGTGGCAGCATCATGTTGTGGGGGTGCTTTGCTGCAGGAGTGGACTGGTGCACTTCACAAAATAGATGGCACATGAGGAATATTATGTGGATATATTGAAGCAACATCTCAATACATCAGTCAGGAAGTTAATTGGTCACAAATGGGTCTTCCAAATGGACAATGACCCCAAGCATACTTCCAAAGTTGTGGCAAAATGGCTTAAGGACAACAAAGTGAAGGTATTGGAGTGGCCATCACAAAGCCCTGACCTCAATTCTATAGAACATTTCTGGGCAGAACTGAAAAAGCCTGTGCGAGCAAGGAGTCCTACAAACCTGACTCAATTACACCAGCTCTGTCAGGAGGAATGGAACAAAATTCACCCAACTTATTGTGAGAAGCTTGTGGAAGGCTGCCCAAAACATTTGACCCAAGTTAAACAATTTAAAGGCAATGCTACCAAATACTAATTGAGTGTATGTAAACTTCTGACCCGCTGGGAATGTGATGAAAGAAATAAAAGCTGAAATAAATCATTCTCTCCACTATTATTCTGACATTTCACATTCTTAAAATAAAGTGGTGATCCTAACTGACCTAAGACAGGGAATTTTTGCTAGGATTAAATGTCAGGAATTGTGAAAACTGAGTTTAAATGTATTTGGCTAAGGTGTATGTAAACGTCCGACTACAACTGTACGTGAATGTTTCAGAGATGCTAACCCAAAAGCAGCTGGATCATTGGAGCCAGTCTGAACTCTTCTGGTGTGTCTGACACTTTGGGAAGAGCTCTGAGCAACACCCATTATCCCTTCTCACCAGCCCTACCTCTTGTCCCCGTGGAAACGCAATAACAAGTCTGAGCTGTCTAGACAAAATCCACCTGCTCAAAAGAAGGGAAAATCAAGGATATGGAAGTCACCTTTCATTGAGGTTTGTTATTTCCGCACACTATTATTGATAATCAATGCTAGATTATTTATTGTAAGTCATTCTTCCCACTGGGCATAGATGTAATTTGAACGTCTAGTTTTGATTTACATTTGGTTGAGTTGCCAACTAACATGGATTCAACGTGAAAATCAAGAAATTCACAGCGCATTGAATTAAGGTCAAAAGTGGGGTTAAAAAAAATACAAAATTCCCTTTACATTGATTACTTTTTACAAATCCCATCAGTTTTCCATGTTGATTCAACATCACCACATTGAATTGTTTGGTTATCGCTGCCCAGTGTCAGCAATTGTTTGGTTATCGCTGTCCAGTGTCAGCGATTGTTCGGTTATCGCTGCCCAGTGTAAGCGATTGGGTGCAGAGTGAAAGCGGAGTCAGGCGCAGGACACAGGTATGGAGTAATCCTACTGAGTTTACTCAAAGAATAAAGCAAAATTCCAAAATGGAACAGACAACAAAACTATAACACAACCACTAACGACATAAACAATCACAGACAGAACAGAAATGTATGTCAGATGGTTAAATAGGGAATGTAATGAGGGAATGTAAAACAGGTGTGTGTGTAATCAGACAAAACAAAACGAAACAGAAAAATGGATCGGTAGTGACTAGAAAGCCGGTGACGTCGACCGCCGAACACCACCCGAACAAGGAGAAAGGCCGACTTCAGTGGAAGTCGTGACACCCAGTGTCTTACCTTTGTTTTACAGGCCAGGAAAAGCAGCAATGCTGAGGATAAACAGGCTGCAGACATCTACTGCTCTTTCTGTTACAACCAGACAGGTCAGATGGGATCCTTTTTAGGGATCTTTATGGAACTGTTGAGTTCCTGTTGTCAAGTAAATGCAAAGTGACAGAGATTGGATTCATGTCTCTCTAAGGTTGTGTCACAAATGGCACCCTATTCAATATATAGTGCATTACTTTTGACCACAGCCCTTTGGACCATTTGAGGCGCAGGCTAAGGTTTGCCTACATCTAGAAACTCCTTCTGGAAACCCTTGACTCTTGAACATTCCTTAGCTAGGAAAACGAGTAGAAACTCTAGAAATAGAAAATGCAGTTGTGTAAAGTTAGTGTACAGTTTATTGTAGCATTAACGGGTCCACTCATTAGCTAGGTAACTAACTAGAAGAACGAGGATATGGTAGCTCAAGTTGAACCGGCGAACAAAGTTTTATTGCCCTTGGAGTACAGGCTAACAGAGGGGTAGGAGGGAAGCCCCCCAAATTTAAAAATAAAATAAATCATCTGGCTCACTCTAACTTGGTAGAACTCAGAGGATTGGTTATCATTGTCCATTCAATCAACCCACTAAACTAGTGTTGTATCAGATGTAACTGAACCAGGGGTGACTCCCCCCCATACTATCCCAATAAGCCCCCCTCCCCACATAATAGACCTAGAGGGTTGTTACGATATTCTTCTCTGTGTAAATTATAACAATTTATTTTTCAGGTGGGGTTGGAGATGGAGACACCAAATAAGGTGGGTGTCTGCTGGGATGTGGCAGAAGGGTGTGGCAGTCAATACCGTATACCCACTTGCAGTGTGCTATTGATGAGGACAATTAAAGTGATATCAAAACATATTGCACTGAATGACCAGAATTTACAGACCTTGAATTGAACTTATAATCAAAATAAAGTATGTATCTGATGTGATCCCCTCTAGGTATATTTTCAGATAGTTTTATTTCATTTTATTTATAGCTCAGTGGTTAACATGTCATGGAATACATCTACCTGATGGCAGCCTTGTGGTACAGCAGTTTCTTCAGCTAACTTTAACACTTTCGCTTGGAGGACATCTGTGGTTTTGAGCTGTGTTTATGACCAGGGTTTGTTTCCTGTATGGATACAGATAACGATTGATGTTTCTCTTTCTATCGTCTCAAGATCTGTGTGCTTTATTTTGAGTCAGAAAGAGTTCATATCTTGATGTTGTAAAACATTGAATAAAAATTTAAGGACCGACGCCGGACTGGAGAAGCAGGTACAGGGAGTCAAACATTGTTTCAGGAACGGACATGGAACACGACAGGAACAGCGTCAGCACACAGGAAAACAAGGACATAAGACCAACAATCCCGAAGCAGGGAACAGAGATAGGAAACATACAAATATAGGGAAGGAAATTACACAAGTAATTGAGTTCACGTGAGCCCAATGAGCGCTGATGCATGTGACGGGGAAGGCAGGTGTGCGTACTGAAGGTGGCTTGAGTGGTGTAATGTTGGGGAGACTGGTGCCTTCGAGCGCCAGAGGACGAACGGGAGCAGGCGTGACAGTACCCCACCCCCCACACAGCGCCACCCAGCGTCCAACCTGGGTGAACCGGTCAAGAAAGGGGGAGCAGGGGTGACAAAAAAAACATACTGGGGTTGTGGTAGGCCTAATCGTGGGCCAGAACCTGGTTTTGTTTTGGTCTGTGCCTGTGGAGATCTTGGTCAAAATAAATGACTCTACTTAAGTTTTCGTCTACAAATAATTTAAATGCATTAAATAAAACCAATTTGTATTTGTAAATCAATTGTAGTGGCTAAGAGCCTTGGGTTAAACTCCTAAAATATAGGCGTATTGCTATCTGCAGCTGAGGGGGGCAGGCCCTGCCTTTCATAAAGTCAACACAACTTTGAACATTGGGTTGCAAAAGATAATGATTACTGAATGTTGCTGAGTGATCTGATTCAGAGTAGGCCTATTTACAGTACTGATGAGCATTGAATGCATCAGTATTGTATTGATTTGCATTGTGGTTGAAGACTCACTGAACACAGTAAATCATCCCCCTACAGACAAACAACTTAACCCTGAGTTCTGGCCTGTGTACAGCCATATTACATAAAAAACAGAAGCAGGAAGAGTGTTACAAACATTTATATCTATAAACATCAGAATGTAGAGTCAGTGTCTTTTGTGCCTTGATCCTTGACACATACATTTGTGCATGCATAGCCTAACCACATGAAAAAATAATATAGTATACTATGGTATGAATAGTATTTATTGTAGTATATACTGTACTATTTACTGTAAAAGTAAGCATTTCACAGTAAGGTCTACACCTGTTATATTCTGTGCATTTGACAAATAAAATGTTATTTGATTTGTAGCATAATGTAGTATACTGCAGGGGTTTGAACCGATTCAGGGAACAGAACCCAAAAATATTTTGGGGGGTCGAGGAACAGAGTCAGAACCAGGAACAAAAGTGATCTACAGTATATTGTTCCAGAACATAACCTTTTTTTTTTAAAGCATGGGAATTGGTTCATAATTTCTTATGTTCCATGCTCCTGTCCAAAGCCCTCACTCCTTCACTCAGCAACGTATTCCAGTGTCTGCCTACCTGCACAAGGAACGAACCCCAACACTACACATGAACGAGGGATACTACAGTGTGTAGTATAGCATTCTACAGCATACTACATTTAATTATAGAACTATATAGTAATTACTGTAGTATTCAATAGCACAATCACAATTCCAGTGGGTCAGAAGTTTACATACACTTAGTTGACTGTGCCTTTAATCAGCTTGGAAAATTCCAGAAAATTATGTCATGGCTTTAGAATCTTCTGATAGGCTAATTGACATCATTTGAGTCAATTGGAGGTGTATGTCACGCCCTGGTCTTAGTATTTTGTGTTTTCTTTATTAATTTGGTCAGGCCAGGGTGTGACATGGGTTTTGTATGTGGTGTGTTTTGTCTTGGGGTTTGTGTTAGGTATTGGGTTTGTATTATAGTAGGGGTATCTAGCATAGTCTATGGCTGTCTGGAATGGTTCTCAATCAGAGGCAGGTGTTTATCGTTGTCTCTGATTGGGAACCATATTTAGGCAGCCATATTCTTTGAGTGTTTCGTGGGTGATTGTTCCTGTCTTTGTGTTTGTTGTCACCAGATAGGCTGTTTAGGTTTTCGCAAGTTTATTGTTTTGTTAGTTTATTCATGTATTGAGTCTTTATTAAAGAAACATGAATAACCACCACGCTGCATTTTGGTCCGACTCTACTTCACCTAAAGAAAACTGTTACAGAATCACCCACCACAACAGGACCAAGCGGCGTGGTAACGGGCAGCAGCAGGAGCAGCTTAATAAGGACTTCTGGACTTGGGAAGAAATCCTCGACGGGAGAGGACCCTGGGCAAAGCCAGAGGAGTGGCAGGAGCAGCGAGAGGAATGGACATGGGAGGAGGAATTGGAAGGAAAAGGACCCTGGGCACAGCCTGGAGAATATCGCCGCCCCAAAGAAGAGCTGGAGGCGGCGAAGGCGGAGAGGCGCTGGTATGAGGAGGCTGCACGGCGGCGTGAAAGGAAGCCCGAGAGTCAGCCCCAAAAATGTCTTGGGGGGGGGGCTCACAGGGAGTATGGCTACGCCAGGTAGGAGACCTGCGCAAACTCCCTGTGCTTACCGGGGGGCTAGAGAGATCGGGCAGGCACCCTGTTATGCTGTGGTGCGCACGGTGTCTCCAGTGCGGGTGCATAGCCCGGTGCGGTACATTCCAGCTCCGCGTATCGGCCGGGCTAGAGTGAGCATCGAGCCAAGTGCCATGAAGCCGGCTCTACGCATCTGGTCTCCAGTGCGTCTCCTTGGGCCGGCTTACATGGCACCAGCCTTGCGCTCGGTGTCTCCGGTTCGCCTGCATAGCCCAATGCGGGCTATTCCACCTCGCCGCACTGGCAGGGCGACCGGGAGCATTCAACCAGGTAGGGTTGGGCAGGCTCGGTGCTCAAGAGCTCCAGTGCGCCTGCACGGTCCGGTCTACCCAGTACCACTCCCACGCACCAGCCCTCCGGTGGCAGCTCCCCGCACCAGGCTTCCTGTGCATGTTCTCGGCCCAGTACCACCAGTGCCAGCACCACGCATCAGGCCTACAGTGCGCCTCGCCTGTCCAGCGCTGCCAGAGCCTTCCTCCTCTACAGCGCTGCCGGAGTCTCCCGCCTGTTCAGCGCAGTCAGAGCCTTCCTCCTCTCCAGCGCTGTCGGAGTCTCCCGCCTGTTTAGCGCTGCCAGAGCCTTCCGTCTCTACAGCGCTGCCGGAGTCTCCCGCCTGTTCAGAGCTGCCAGTCTGTAAGGAGCTGCCAGTCTGCAAGGAGCTGCTAGTCTGCAAGGAGCTGCCAGTCTGCAAGGAGCTGCCAGAGCTGCCAGTCTGCAGGATGCCGCCAGAGCTGCCAGTCTGCAAGGAGCCGCCAGAGCTGCCAGTCTGCAAGGAGCCGCCAGAGCTGCCAGTCTGTATGGAGCAGCCAGAGCCGCCAGTCAGCATGGAGCAGTCAGAGCCGCCAGTCAGCATGGAGCAGTCAGAGCCGCCAGTCAGCATGGAGCAGCCAGAGCCGCCAGTCAGCATGGAGCAGCCAGAGCCGCCAGTCAGCATGGAGCAGCCAGTCAGCATGGAGCAGCCGGAGCAGCCAGTCAGCATGGAGCAGCCAGAGCAGCCAGTCAGCATGGAGCAGCCAGAGCAGCCAGTCAGCATGGAGCAGCCACAGCTGCCAGTCAGCCAGGATCTTCCAGATCCGTTATTCAGCCAGGATCCGCCATTCAGCCAGGATCCGCTATTCAGCCAGGATCCGCCAGTCAGCCAGGATCTGCCAGCCAGCCAGGATCTGCCAGAGCCAACTACCTGCCTGAGCTTCCTCTCAGTGCTGAGCTTCCTCTCAGTGTTGAGCTACCCCTCAGTGTTGAGCTACCCCTCAGTGCTGAGCTTCCTCTCAGTCCCGAGCTAAGTCCCGACCTACCCCTCAGTCCCGAGCTACCCCTCAGTCCCGAGCTGCCCCTCAGTCCAGTGGTGCCTTTGGTGAGGACTACTAGGCCAAGGTCGGCGGCGAGGGTCGCCTATCTAAGGACGCAAGGCAAAGGGACTAAGACTTTGTTAGAGTGGGGTCCACGTCCCGCGCCGGAGCCGCCACCGTGGACAGACACCCACCCGGACCCTCCCCTATGGGTTTAGTTGTGCGGTCGGGAGTCCGCACCTTGGGGGGGGGGGGTTCTGTCACGCCCTGGTCTTAATATTTTTAGTGTTTTCTTTGTTAAATTTGGTCAGGCCAGGGTGTGACATGGGTTTTGTATGTGGTGTGTTTTGTCTTGGGGTTTTTGTTAGGTATTGGGTTTGTATTATAGTAGGGGTATCTAGCATAGTCTATGGCTGTCTGGAATGGTTCTCAATCAGAGGCAGGTGTTTATCGTTGTCTCTGATTGGGAACCATATTTAGGCAGCCATATTCTTTGAGTGTTTCGTGGGTGATTGTTCCTGTCTTTGTGTTTGTTGTCACCAGATAGGCTGTTTAAGTTTTCGCACGTTTATTGTTTTGTTAGTTTATTCATGTATTGAGTCTTTATGAAAGAAACATGAATAACCACCACGCTGCATTTTGGTCCGACTCTACTTCACCTAAAGAAAACCGTTACAGTGTACCTGTGGATGTATTTCAAGGTCTACTTTCAAACGCAGTGCCTCTTTGCTTGACATCATGGGAAAATCAAAAGAAATCAGCCAAGACCTCAGAAAATAAAATTGTAGACCTCCACAAGTCTGGTTCATCCTTGGGAACAATTTCCAAATGACTGAAGGTACCACGTTCATCTACACAAACAATAGTTCGCAAGTATAAACACCATGGGACCGCGCAGCCGTCATACCCCTCAGGAAGAACACGCTTTCTGTCTCCTAGAGATGAACGTAGTTTGGTGCGAAAAGTGCACATCAATCCCAGAACAACAGCAAAGGACCTTGTGAAGATGCTGTAGGAAACAGGTACAAAAGTATCTATATCCAGAGTAAAATGAGTCCTACAGTATATCGACGTAACCTGAAAGGCTGCTCAGCAAGGAAGAAGCCACTGCTCCAAAACACCATTAAAAAAAGCCAGACTACGGTTTGCAACTGCATATGGGAACAAAGATTGTACTTTTTGGAGAAATGTCCTCTGGTCTGATGAAACAAAAATAGAAATGTTTGGCCATAATGACCATCATTATGTTTGGAGGGAAAAGGGGGAGGCTTGCAAGTCGAAGAACACCATCCCAACCGTGGGGTAGCAGCATAATGTTGTGGGGGTGCTTTGCTGCAGGAGGAACTGGTGCACTTCACATAATAGATGGCATCATGAGGGAGGAAAATAATGTGGATATATTGAAGCAACATCTCAAGACATCAGTCAAGAAGGTAAAGCTTGGTCACAAATTGGTCTTCCAAATGGACAATGGCCCCAAGCATACTTACAAAGATGTGGCAAAATGACTTAAGGACAACTCAGTCAAGGTATTGGAGTGGCCATCACAAAGCCCTGACCTCAATCCTATAGAAAATTTGTGGGCAGAACTGAAAAAGCATTTGTGAAAGGAGTGTGCAAGGAGTCTTACAAACGTGACTCAGTTACACCAGCTCTGTCAGGAGGAATGGGCCAAAATTCACCCAACTGTGGGAAGCTTGTGGAAGGCTACGCAAAATGTTTCACTCAAGTTAAACAATTTAAAGGCAATGCTACCAAATACTAATTGAGTGTATGTAAACTTCTGACCCACTGGGACTGTGATGAAAGAAATAAAAGCTGAAATAAATCATTCTCTCTACTATTATTCTGGCATTTCACATTCTTAAAATAAAGTGGTGATCCTAACTGACCTACGACAGGGAAATTGTACTAGGATTAAATATCAAGAATTGTGAAAGACTGAGTTTAAATGTATTTGGTGTGAGGTGTATGTAACCTTTCGACTTCAACTTTACATGTTGACTGCATGAACTTTAGAAAAACCATGTGATCAAGTCTCCTTCAAGTCGGCTTCTCACCAACTATGCAGCCATCGCCTGGCTAGTGGGAGCATTATTTGTCAACCAATCATTTCGTCTTAACCCCCAAAATATATACACTGTATAGCACTTGACAAAATTGTGTTTGGTATGCAGTGGCAACCTATAAAACTGTTCAGTCTTAATATGCTGTAGCCTGGGTGCGTGCTTGTGTGTGTCAGAAAGAGAATGAGTGAGATTGTCAACTAAATTAAATGCAAATGGCTTTCAGAACAATTCAAATAAACCCCAAACTATATCCAGTAACAGTCCTTGAACCTTCATAACAATGGCAACTTTGTCTTTATTTACATTGAAGATCAGCCCAAGGTATCTGAATATTGGGAAAAGATGGTTCCCAATTTTACAGACACACTTTTACATCGCCGATAATAATCTTTTGTGGTGACATTTCTTTACAAAAAATGCATACCGCCTATAGCGAGTGCCAAACACTAGTCGCACATTCTGCAAGATTGATTGTCTATTGAACAATTTAAAATTAAATACTTCCTACTTACAAAAACAGCAGTAGGAAGTCAGTTAAAGACAGTCATCATAGTTTAGCTCCAGACAAAAAACATATCCTGTTCTGCAAGTTCCTTGGTTCCAAAGACGCTGTAGTAGAGACTAGACCAAAGATGGTGGATAAACAAAGATGTACCCTTCAGACCTTTTACCATTGGAAAAAAATGTTCACTGTTCAAGTCTGCTTAAAACCTCTTAAGGATCGGACTCTTTTTTTCAATTTTCGCCTAAAATGACATACCCATATCTAACTGCCTGTAGCTCAGGACCTGAAGCAAGGATATGCATATTCTTGATACCATTTGAAAGGAAACACTTTGAAGTTTGTGGAAATGTGAAATTAATTTAGATTTGATTGGAAAGAAAGCAGATAATGGGCAGGATGTTCATCCAGCGAGAGAGACTACCCCTGACCTAGTCTATAGAGACTACCCCTGACCTAGTCAAAATAGACTACCCCTGACCTAGTCAAAATAGACTACCCCTGACCTAGTCAAAATAGACTACCCCTGACTTAGTCTATAGAGACTACCCCTGACCTAGTCGATAGAGACTACCCTTGACCTAGCCTATAGACTCCCTCTGACCTAGTCTACAGACTAACCCTGACCTAGTCCACAGACTAACCCTGACCAAGTCTATAGAGACTACCCCTGACCTAGTCTATATAGACTACCCCAGACCTAGTCTAAAGAGACTACCCCTGACCTAGTCTATAGAGACTACCCCTCACCTAGTCTAAAGACTAACTCTGACCTAGTCTACAGACTAACCCTGACCAAGTCTATAGACACTACCCCTGACCTAGTCTACAGACTAACCCTGACCAAGTGTATAGAGACTATCCCTGACCTAGTCTATAGAGACTACCCCTGACCTAGTCTACAGACTAACCCTGACCAAGTCTATAGAGACTATCCCTAACCTAGTCTACAGACTAACCCTGACAAAGTCTATAGACTACCCCTGACCTAGTCTACAGACATTAACCCTGAGACTAGTCTAGACTAACCCTTCTAACCCTGACCTAGTCTAAAGACATTAACCCTGACCTAGTCTACAGAGACTAACCCAGATCTAGTCTACAGAGACTAACCCTGAGCTAGTCTACAGAGACTAACCCTGACCTCCTAACAAACAGCAGCACATATTCACACTCCCTCTTGTGACATCACAGGGGAATAAGGTAATAGTTATAAGACATCACTAAAGATGGTGGATAAATCAAGATAGTTCACTCAGGCCTTTTACCACTGGGGTAAAAATGTGATTTCCTTTCTGCTTAACGAGGTGGCTCTCCCTTAGACATCAATGTCTGGGTCTGGTCTGCTTAGTTCATTGACTTCAACTGATCCACTGTAAATGAGATATGACTATTCCAGAGTAAATAAAATAGTTCACAATGCTGTGAATGCTGTGATGAAATTTAGGCAGGTCATTATAGGCTAGAGTGGTAATTGGCTAAAGCACATAATGATGCAACTCTGCCTATCCAATTGTACTGTTTTGTGAAAGAACCCAAACTTGTCACACCTTCCGCAAGCTTCCAATAATAGATAGGCTAAATAAAATATAGAATATTCGTTACTGTCCAATATTTCTGTGGCTAGAAGGCACAGCAAATTCTGCCCCATCTGGTCGTAGGCATATTGAAGAACGTGGTCGTATATTCATTAGTGCACCTGGTAAAAAAATGTTTTGCAACGAAAACGAAAACAAGGATTTCTTATTGGACAAATTCAGGTAGGTCCCTCCCCTTTTCGGCCCGTTTGCTTCAGTTTGTTTCCAAGTGAATACGCAGCTATCCCAGCATGGCTGTCATTATTATTATGTCATAGACACACCCATTGATACGTTATTAGTCAGTGGTGTAAAGTACTTAAGTAAAAATACTTAAAAGTACTACTTAAGTCGCTTTTTTGGGTATCTGTACTTCACTTAACTATTTATATTTTTGACAAATTGTACAATTACTTCACTACATTCCTGAAGAAAATATTGTACTTTTTACTCCATAAATATTTTCTGACAACGCAAAGTACTCATTACATTTTGAATGCTTAGCAAAACATGACAATTGTGAAATTCACGCACTTTTCAAGAGAACACGTGGTCATCGCTTCTGCCTTATGGTCTGGCGGGCTCACTAAACATAAATGCAGCTTTTGTAAATAATGTCTAAGTTTTGGAGTGTGCCTCTGTACATTTTAAAAACAAGAAAATGGTGCCGTTTGCTTTGCTTAATTAATGTAAGGAATTTGAAATTATTTATACTTTTACTTCTATTTTTGATACTTAAATATATTTTGGCAATTTCGTGTACTTTTGATACTTAAGTATATTTAAAACCAAATACTTTTAGACTTTTACTCAAGTAGTATTTTACTGGGTGACTTTAACATTTACTTGAGTAACTTTCTATTAAGGTATCTGTCCTTTTATTCAACTATGACAATTGGGTACATTTTCCACCACTGGTATTAGTAGGCCGGGTAAAGTCTAAAAGTACACCCTGTGAACAAAAATCAACAGCAATTATTGAAGACAAATTAACAGTTGCCAGTTGAATAGGAAAAAAACGCAAGCCTAAGAGTGTATCATTGTGCTAGCATAGATAACCATAAACTATACTCAATCGATTGCACCATATTCCCTATGACTAGGTGAATTCTGTCATCATTTGTCACTTTTTCCCTAACATGTCACTGTCATACGTTGGTCCACTCAATAGTGCTCGAGTGTTAGCACTGTGCTGACTGTGGTATGTCAATTACTGTATGGTGTGTGCCCATGGGTGTTTCTCAATGGAAAATATGAGTCCCACCCACCTTCCTTATATACATACACGGGCTGTAGCTTGAAAAAGAGCGCAGCGCAGCCAGGACAAGGCGTCTCGCGAACCAAAAGTAAGTGGCAAACGAAATGCACTTTTCGGTTAAATCAAATGTGACCTAACCTTGTAGATCAAACATTTCCAATAGCGATCGTGCGCGACTAAGTTTCTTGTAGATGTGTTATTGACACGTCGCTTTCCTCAGAAATATTTAATTTACTAGCGAGCCTTCTTCCTCGAAGGATATGATACGCAATAACAAAATGTCTCACAGAGAACATGATAAAAGTAGGCTAAGCTTCTAGGCCTATCGTTATAGACCTATTTGAAACGATGTTTGCGTAATTTGCCTGACAACGCGAAAGGCGGTCTTCCAGAGCTTCGGTAAATTGGCTTGTCTTCTTCTGATTAGTAGGCCTAGTGCAGAAAACCTTTACAACGCAAAATTACAACGAGGAAATACAGAATTTAACGTTTAGCTGGCGCCTGAAAGTCGAACAAAAAGGTACTGATATATTTAAATGTTTTACCTTGGTTCGATGTTGATTGATGTACAATATTTTGCTTGTCTATTTTGACAGTTACTGTGCTGTCATTTGGTGTAGAGGCAGTCAGTGTAAGGCTATTCCGAAAACGTTAGTATAAGCGGCGGCCTATGGCTATTCTCTCATTAATTCAATGTCGAAAATGACATTTAGAATAAGGATGTTTAACTGCCTACAATTATTTATTTCTTCAAATATTGTGTAATAGGCCAATCATGTGGATGGAAGTAAGACTTATTTTTCTTTGGGGTCTACTACATACAGCAAAATAGTTGTTTGAACTTTTGGATAAGCCTGCCTTAACACATTTGAGTCACTCGGTAGTTATTTTCAAACTATCTATTTTTGTATGAGTTCAAGGCCTCAACAGCCAACACCCATCATGTGTATTGTATTGAACACTCCCATCCCCCCAGCAAACATGGTTGGTGTACACAAGGAACCCAAATGGCTACTTACATTTATACACAGTCCTTCGTAAATGTGTACCGTTCCTCACATTTATCAATAGAACGGGTGTCACGTGTCATTGTAATCTATCAAAGCGATTGTGTCAGTTGGTAGACTAGTTCTTCAGTTAGCCTCTATTTGCCACTGATTTGAGGTTTGGTTATTATACAGTAATAGCCTTTATCGGCTTTAGTGAGTAGGCCGAGCAGGGGTCCTAATCAAATGCTATTTTTGTGTAGATGAGATTTCGTCAGTCACAATTTCACTCCAGTATTACACATGCTTAACATTAGTTAAAATCTGTAAGCCTCGGGACAAAGATAGAAGGAGAAATACATTGTGTTGAAATTAATATTTTGTACATGGGTTCGATGAGAATCATTCATACGTCTTACTCTTTTCGACAGCGTGGTTGATTCCTGTTTGGACTTTGGCTTTCCCGTCAAAACAGTACGATTCATTATTTCGACATTTTGTGACGTTCGAGCACACATATTTTTTCTGAGGCTTGTCTACTGCCGCGTTCACGAGGTAGTCGGAACTAGGAAACTCGAACATTTCCGACTTGGTAACTGGTTGAAGTTAATCACGGGTCGCGTTCAACCAGTTAGCTAGAGTTATACAAATCTTTGCTATTGACCCTTCGTCCGTGATTGGGCAACAGTGGGGATTCTTCAAGTGTTTGTCATTCAACGACAGACAACTAGTTTTCATGCAGTTTTCCACTTGAGAAGATATCTAAGATATTGCATAACTAAGACCTCGTCTTCACGTCTACTGGCTACAGCGTCTCAAGAGGGACAAACAGTAATATTGCCGCTTTTTTCTCGTTTTTCTAGCTATGGTATTTTAAGGTAATATTCGAAAGTCTACTCGAGTTCTGCAAGGAGTAAACCGAATCTATGCATGGATGCCTTTAGGCTGTAGTCTTATACGCATGCACAGTACATTAAATAGGGGGTGACGGTGTAATACCAGTGTAGTAAGTCTTTACATCGTAAATTTTATACTGTATCATCTAAAAGTTAACTTTTTGCTGAGGTGTAGTCGGTGATAAAAAATGGTCTGAAACATAATTCATATTTCTCACATGTTCCCTATTCAATCTGAGAGAGAATCATATCTGTTCTACACTATACATATCTATCTGAACATGTTCTAGCCTAACCTTACATCCTTCTGAACAGGCCACTGATGTAGAACTGTGTTCCTATTCAAATACAGCAGCAGTCTGTCATTCTTTCCCCTGTCCTTAAAATGCAAATTATGAGAAGGGATTGTGTACATGGAGCCATGGATGGAACAAGTTGGCATATGAAATGGGAGTATGGGTTTTTCACACAAGGCAGCATAATCATTGTCAAATAACAAACAGTTGCACTGCCAACACCAAAAGTAACAAAAGCAAAGGTTGGGTCATTTGAAATGTAGTATTTCAGTGTACAGTAAGGCTTTAAATAGGTATTCTCCCATTTTAATAAATTATTTCTCAATTACTATTCGAGATACACACTGTATGTATGTCTTCTTCCAGATGGCATTTCTTTGTGCTAGATTTCAGGAAAATACTCAATTTCATGAACATAGTAGTTCCATTTCACACAGTATTACCCAACCCATAAATTGTCCATGTTAACAATTAAGCCATCAGCTTAGGGAACCCAGATTCCTTAAACCTTGGGTCATCCTGAGGAATTCAGCCTTATTTCTCCTCCACAGCTTAACTTCATTGAGGGTGGAGGGGCCCACTGTGTATATGGGCGTGTTTCTAGCTCTGTAGTTGCTATGGACACCACAACACCAACCTATGTGTTCACGCCTCAATTTGAGTCATAAAACTTTGTTTTACAACAAACAGATGAGTGGGACTGTCTGTGTGTCCAACTGCCATATTGTGTGTCTGTAAGGCAGGAGGTGTTCCTGTCATGACCTGACCAGGAACAGAAAAACTCCTGGCTTTATAAAATGCATTTACACATTAAACAGGCCTTATATTTTGATATTTATCTTTATTTCAGACCATAAACCATGAGCTATCCAGGATACCCTCCTCAAGCCGGTGGCTACCCACCCCAAGCCGGAGGCTACCCACCCCAAGCCGGAGGCTACCCACCCCAAGCCGGAGGCTACCCACCCCAAGCTGGAGGCTACCCACCCCAGGCTGGAGGATACCCACCTCAGGCAGGCGGCTATCCCCCTCAAGCAGGGGGTTACCCCTCTCAGGCTGGAGGTTACCCCCCTCAGGCTGGTGGCTATCCTCCACAGCCTGGAGCTGGAGGGTACCCAGCCATGCCCCCAGCAGGTAAGGCCTCAGCTCAACAGATCATGATTGTCCTAAAATATGCAGACACGTCCAGTATTTCTTACAGGTACAAGGTATATGAAATGTAATGTAATCTAAGGGAGACACAGACAGACAGACAGAAACATAAAGACATGGTCAAGAAAAGAGAATTAGGGTACTGCTGGACAGACTCAGAGACTGAGTCCTCTGTCATCCTTTATCTCAGGGCCAGAGATCATCATGAGGTTTAGATGTAATGTTGTGGTACATGCGTTGTGTTTTCTAAACAACCTCTGCTGTGCTGAGAGACAACACTCACAGACCAACTAGTGTCTGACACAGTCCTCCCATTCTGTGTGCCCTGAGAATCATTCCTTAACTGCTGACTAGAAGCCGAGGTTAGTCACATACATTGGCAAGTGTGAACAGTTCATTGCTAGTCCTGGTGTCTCATTCCAAAGTCAATGTATTTACCTCTCTGGCCTAGCACAATCACCAGACATTTATTGAAACCTTCCTATGAAATCTTAGCACTTTCTATGTTGTTTCTATGTTATTTTTGGTAACATAATTGATCGATTGATTGTTTAAAAGCATATACAGCCACAACATCATAGCAAACATCACATACTACATACGTACTATTATAATAATAATCCTATATCAGTTTGTCAGTGATATTCCAAAAACTGTTTAGTGACATATTCACCCATCTATGTCACCTGTTGCAGGTAGTTGGGGAGGTGGTGCTGGTTTCCCCACCATAGGTGTTGATAATCTGTCCAACCCTGGATTCAACGCAGGCAATCTTCCAGGCATGGTAAGTTTGGCATGAAAATACATCCATCCCCCCCAAATCACACAGAGAATATTCTCAACATGCCTGTACTTCATCCCCCTTCAGATCATTGCGTTAAATATTTCAGTTAGCATGAATTGCATGGCCAATATTGGAAATCACAACCCAATTATTGACTGGTAAGACTTTTATAAAAAATAATCTATGTTGCAGCTTTCTTGTTAACCTTTCTTCAAAATCTCTCTTGCATGACGAAAATAATATGGCTCGTAATTAGCTAAGATACTGCTTCAAAAATGTTATAATTTTCTGCAACCTCCTCTTTCACTGTTGTAATCCTTCATAATTACATGTTTTGTATAATTTATGTTGCATTGTCTTTGATTTCCTTTGTAATCATAACACAACAGCAGATGCTGTATTACCAATAATACATGATTGATCATCTGCAAAACAGCTTTTCGTGCATAATAGTTTAAACCAATCAGCGTACTGTCTGTGCAAATTTTTATTGGATGCCCATTTCTCTTCCAATCACAGGCCAACCAGATCTCATCATCCATGGGGGGCTTTAACCCCAACCCTGCCATGTTCACCCCTGGTGGGTACCCCCAACATTCCCCCCAGCCCCCTAACCAACAGCCCCATGGCCTGTACCCACAGCCAGGTGGGCAGATGCCCCAGACTCAAGGCCCAGGCATGGGCTACCCAGGCCAGCCCATGCCTGGCTACCCACAGGCACCCTCACCCAACCCCTCCATGCCTGGTTACGGAGGAGGACCAGCGCCTAACCAGCCCATGCCAGGGTACCCTCGTGCCCCGTCGCCCAACCCGTCCATGCCAGGATACGGAGGTGGAGCCATGCCCGTCGCTCCTGCCATCAACGTAAGAGACACTGGGAAGATTTGATCCAATTGTGACAATAGTACTTCAAAAGACTATTTAGGACAGGTATACATCCTGTTAAGTGTCCATACTTCATCCATGGGTTTCAATTTGGATATCTGAGTGTTCTGCAATAATATTGGTATGTTTCTATAGTTTTCTGTTTCTTCTTGAGATGTCAATGATTAGAGATTTGACAGGAGTTTTACTGGCAGCTAACACTGAAAGGGTAAAGCAATCTGGAAAATGCCCTCTTCTTCTCTGTTCCTCCAGAGAGGATTCAGGGGAAGCATCAAGGATTATCCAGGAGCAGACCCCCTGAGAGATGTGGAGGTTCTGAGGAAAGCCATGAAGGGCTTTGGTGAGTTGGTTACATAGGCCCAGTCAAGAAACAGCTCCTTATACACTATAGGGGTCTAGTGAGTGAGTTAGACCCTCTCCAGAAACAACCCCTATACCCTTCTATAGGGGTCTAGCGAGTGAGAGACTGTGTCCGAATACCCATACTAGTGTACCACATGCTTAAAGTGCACAATATGTACTCCTGACTGGCTTGAGGTGGGGCAGGGCTGAGTGCGGGTGCATTTTCCAAATTCAACGGACATGTCTCATATTACCCAGCCTGATAATCTCATTTCCAATTCAATTAATTTCTCTAAACCCTGAATATAATAGGAATGTAGTTTTAGGCCTACTCAGGTTGGTTATAGTCAGACTATTCACACTATACTGTAGACCATATAGCCAATCTATGCTATCTAAAAAGGACTAAAGACAGAAACAGATCATTTGGTTTCATTTCAACATATTTATTAGTTAATAGGCAGAATCTACCACATACCCAAAACTGGAAATGCAAAACTGGAGAAACAGGAAAAAATGATTAGTGAAACCAAAGTGCTGTAACATATAGAAATTGCATCAAATAGCCAAGTACACACCAAAACTTTTCAAATGTTGTAATCAATAGGCTATTGCAAAGAAAACATGGACAGTCGGGTGTATCGCAAATTCTGAACCGCTGGACAGCAACATAAAACATAAAGGGAAGGAGATCAGAATGACTGCTAAGGCTTGATCAATAAATTCAATAATTAAAGGTTCAAGATGCAGAAATCTCTCCGCCATTTCCTGGTTGCTAAAATGTTAATAATTTCACCTAATTTCAGTTTGTTACAAAACAAGCAGTCATTGTGGAGAGAATCACTGTACCATCTAAACCGCTGTGAGATATATTTTCCATAACCAAAAATATTGTATTTTCAACTGTTTGAAGCTGGTGTACAAAACCGAAAGGAGAAGACGCAAAAACTAAACTTAAGAACCCTCCTTAGATTTTCTTTCAATGCGAAGGACAGATCTATAACTCACATTTCTATGTTAATTTGGTTGGGTCGCCCAAAAAGTTACATGTTGCAGCTTTAAATAGGTAGCCTAGCCTACAAAACTAAAACAATTAATATGCTCAAATCAAAAGGCGTGATTAACATGACATCAGTAACGCAGCCACATCCCGAATCCCGGTGCCGACACATTCACAAATCAAAAGATGGTTTTGTATTTAGTTTAAAAGCTCTGACAAAAACCAAGAGGACAAAAAACACTTCCCAATGAGAAAACAGAAATAAAAATACCTCTGTTTTCAAAGATGTAGCCTACCATGCAATACTTGTGATCATTTTAAGAAGAACAAAAACTACATAGCCTACATTTGAACAAAACCTCAGAAGCTTTTTTTTATTTATTTCACCTTTATTTAACCAGGTAGGCCAGTTGAGAACAAGTTCTCATTTGCAACTGCGACCTGGCCAAGATAAAGCATAGCAGTGTGAGCAGACAACACAGAGTTACACATGGAATAAACAATTAACAAGTCAATAACACAGTAGAAAACAAAGGGGGAGTCTTTATACAATGTGTGCAAAAGGCATGAGGAGGTAGGCGAATAATTACAATTTTGCAGATTAACACTGGAGTGATAAATGATCAGATGATCATGTACAGGTAGAGATATTGGTGTGCAAAAGAGCAAGTAAATAAATAAAAACAGTATGGGGATGAGGTAGGTGAAAATGGGTGGGCTATTTACCAATAGACTATGTACAGCAGCAGCGATCGGTTAGCTGCTCAGATAGCTGATGTTTGAAGTTGGTGAGGGAGATAAAAGTCTCCAACTTCAGCGATTTTTGCAATTCGTTCCAGTCACAGGCAGCAGAGTACTGGAACGAAAGGCGGCCAAATGAGGTGTTGGCTTTAGGGATGATCAGTGAGATACACCTGCTGGAGCGCGTGCTACGGATGGGTGTTGCCATCGTGACCAGTGAACTGAGATAAGGCGGAGCTTTACCTAGCATGGACTTGTAGATGACCTGGAGCCAGTGGGTCTGGCGACGAATATGTAACGAGGGCCAGCCGACTAGAGCATACAGGTCGCAGTGGTGGGTGGTATAAGGTGCTTTAGTGACAAAACGGATGGCACTGTGATAGACTGCATCCAGTTTGCTGAGTAGAGTGTTGGAAGCCATTTTGTAGATGACATCGCCGAAGTCGAGGATCGGAAGGATAGTCAGTTTTACTAGGGTAAGCTTGGCGGCGTGAGTGAAGGAGGCTTTGTTGCGGAATAGAAAGCCGACTCTTGATTTGATTTTCGATTGGAGATGTTTGATATGAGTCTGGAAGGAGAGTTTGCAGTCTAGCCAGACGCCTAGGTACTTATAGATGTCCACATATTCAAGGTCGGAACCATCCAGGGTGGTGATGCTAGTCGGGCATGCGGGTGCAGGCAGCGATCGGTTGAAAAGCATGCATTTGGTTTTACTAGCGTTTAAGAGCAGTTGGAGGCCACGGAAGGAGTGTTGTATGGCATTGAAGCTTGTTTGGAGGTTAGATAGCACAGTGTCCAATGACGGGCCGAAAGTATATAGAATGGTGTCGTCTGCGTAGAGGTGGATCAGGGAATCGCCCGCAGCAAGAGCAACATCATTGATATATACAGAGAAAAGAGTCGGCCCGAGAATTGAACCCTGTGGCACCCCATAGAGACTGCCAGAGGACCGGACAGCATGCCCTCCGATTTGACACACTGAACTCTGTCTGCAAAGTAATTGGTGAACCAGGCAAGGCAGTCATCCGAAAACCGAGGCTACTGAGTCTGCCGATAAGAATATGGTGATTGACAGAGTCGAAAGCCTTGGCAAGGTCAATGAAGACGGCTGCACAGTACTGTCTTTTATCGATGGCGGTTATGATATCGTTTAGTACCTTGAGTGTTGCTGAGGTGCACCCGTGACCGGCTCGGAAACCAGATTGCGCAGCGGAGAAGGTACGGTGGGATTCCAGATGGTCAGTGACCTGTTTGTTGACTTGGCTTTCGAAGACCTTAGATAGGCAGGGCAGGATGGATATAGGTCTGTAACAGTTTGGGTCCAGGGTGTCTCCCCTTTGAAGAGGGGGATGACTGCGGCAGCTTTCCAATCCTTGGGGATCTCAGACGATATGAAAGAGAGGTTGAACAGGCTGGTAATAGGGGTTGCGACAATGGCGGCGGAAAGTTTCAGAAATAGGGGGTCCAGATAGTCAAGCCCAGCTGATTTGTACGGGTCCAGGTTTTGCAGCTCTTTCAGAACATCTGCTATCTGGATTTGGGTAAAGGAGAACCTGGAGAGGCTTGGGCGAGGAGCTGCCGGGGGGGCAGAGCTGTTGGCCGAGGTTGGAGTAGCCAGGCGGAAGGCATGGCCAGCCGTTGAGAAATGCTTTTTGAAGTTTTCGATAATAATGGATTTATCGGTGTTGACCGTGTTACCTAGCCTCAGTGCAGTGGGCAGCTGGGAGGAGGTGCTCTTGTTCTCCATGGACTTCACAGTGTCCCAGAACTTTTTGGAGTTGGAGCTACAGGATGCAAACTTCTGCCTGAAGAAGCTGGCCTTAGCTTTCCTGACTGACTGCGTGTATTGGTTCCGGACTTCCCTGAACAGTTGCATATCCCGGGGACTATTCGATGCTATTGCAGTCCGCCACAGGATGTTTTTGTGCTGGTCGAGGGCAGTCAGGTCTGGGGTGAACCAAGGACTGTATCTGTTCTTAGTTCTGCATTTTTGGAACGGAGCATGCTTATCTAAAATGGTGAGGAAGTTACTTTTAAAGAATGACCAGGCATCCTCAACTGACGGGATGAGGTCAATGTCCTTCCAGGATACCCGGGCCAGGTCGATTAGAAAGGCCTGCTCACAGAAGTGTTTTAGGGAGCGTTTGACAGTGATGAGGGGTGGTCGTTTGACTGCGGCTCCGTAGCGGATACAGGCAATGAGGCAGTGATCGCTGAGATCCTGGTTGAAGACAGCGGAGGTGTATTTGGAGGGCCAGTTGGTCAGGATGACGTCTATGAGGGTGCCCTTGTTTACAGAGTTAGGGTTGTACCTGGTGGGTTCCTTGATGATTTGTGTGAGATTGAGGGCATCTTGCTTAGATTGTAGGACTGGCGGGGTGTTAAGCATATCCCAGTTTAGGTCACCTAACAGAACAAACTCTGAGGCTAGATGGGGGCGATCAATTCACAAATGGTGTCCAGGGCACAGCTGGGAGCTGAGGGGGTCGGTAGCAGGCGGCAACAGTGAGAGACTTATTTCTGGAGAGAGTAATTTTCAAAATTAGTAGTTCGAACTGTTTGGGTATGGACCTGGAAAGTATGACATTACTTTGCAGGCTATCTCTGCAGTAGACTGCAACTCCTCCCCCTTTAGCAGTTCTATCTGGACGGAAGATGTTATAGTTGGGTATGGAAATCTCTGAATTTTTGGTGGCCTTCCTGAGCCAGGATTCAGACACAGCAAGGACATCAGGGTTAGCAGAGTGTGCTAGAGCAGTGAGTAAAACAAACTTAGGGAGGAGGCTTCTGATGTTGACATGCATGAAACCAAGGCTTTTTTTGTCACGGCATTCATTGGAAGAGGAATCGCCAGAACAAAATGCAGTGGGGTACGTGTTCATCTTTAATATACTGAACACTAAGACACAAAATAGGACTCGCCAAAACAGTTCTGCAAGGTGCACCCAACACTAAACAGAAAATAACCACCCACAACTAACAGTGGGAAAACAGGCTACCTAAGTATGGTTCTCAATCAGAGACAACGATAGACAGCTGTCCCTGATTGAGAACCATACCCGGCCAAAACATAGAAATACAAAACCTAGACATACAAACATAGAATGCCCACCCACATCACACCCTGACCAAACAAAAAATAGAAACATACAAAGCAATTTACGGTCAGGGCGTGACAGCTTCGCTATTCGGCATCTTCCCAATTAACATTTTAATGCAATGGGCTAAATCAGCGTCACTCAGTGTTTCTTGGTAGTCTTAAACAAATCTACTTTGAAACAAAAGTTAACACCTCACACACGTGGTTATGGGCCCGGAAGACACATTTCAGTTGAATGCATTCAATTGTACAACTGACTAGGTATCCCTTTCCATGTCATACATAGAGAGATGAGATGTATTACATCTTACATTTTGAGTTTGCATTCCAATATTACACTATAAACTGTACATCACAGAAGGGCGATTTGGTCATTCCACTGCAGGAACGGGTTTTAAGTAGCCTAGTTTAGTTGTTTGGCCACTTGTAGAGAACTAGGGCCTATCACACGCAGCCAACCTCTTCCAATGCATTGTGGAATAGTGTGCATTGCATTTTACTTGATGAAGCTCAGAAATTAGTATACCATCCTGGCATTTAGGGATCCCGAGTGGCGCAGCGGTCTAAGGCACTGCATCGCAGTGCAAGAGCCGTCACTGTAGACCCGGCTTAGATCCCGGGCTGTATCACAACCGGCCGTGATCGGGAGTCCCATAGTGCGGCGCACAATTGTCCCAGCATTGTTTGGGTTAGGGGAGGGTTTGGCCGGGGGGCTTTACTTGGCTCATCAGGGTATGCCGTCATTGTAAATAAGAATTTGTTCTTAACTGACTTGCCTAGTTAAAGAAAGGTTAAGTAAAATAAATACATTTAAACTATACTCGATTTTCAAAAATGAACTTACTATTAAAAATTATATTTTCTCATAGTGAAAATGTGCAATGCGCGATTGCGTAGTTTTGCATTATTGGTTGATTTCGGGAGCACATCCCCATATCTGATTATCAACTGTTGTCAAAGCAGAAATTACTATGACATCTGGGCATTTAAAGTATACTAAATTTTTTGAAATAAATACTATAAAACATATATTTATTTGCATACTCAAACAGCCTACTATTTAGGATGCAAGTACACAGCCAGTTAAACCCCATTCAGAAACAACACCTAGCCCCTTATATAGGGGTCTAGTGAGTGAGTTAGATCCAGTCTAATATTGGAACCAGAAACAAAAATTGCATGCGTAATGGCCAGCTGTTAGAATAGGCCCTGTCCTGAAACAACCCCTTGCCAGTCCCTTATACAAAACACACTGTAGATTTGCATAGGTATAATCAACACTAGCAGTTATGTTGTCTTCTATTAATGATCATCGATCTTTGAATGACTTAATTATGTATAAGGACCTGGTAATGTTGTGTGCTCAGCTACACTACTTAAAAATGATGTTCTAAATCCACCAAGGGAAATGGATGGGCTGTTTGAATATGTGTTCTGACAGTGGACTTGCCCTACAGGTACTGATGAACAGGCCATCATAGACCTGCTAGGAAGTCGCTCCAACAGACAGCGTGTCCCCATGCTCATGGCCTTCAAAACCTCCTACGGAAAGGTAGCTAATACAGTCATATTGACATTATACTATATTATACTATGTAAGTACAATATACATGTTCTTATAGCTTATTTCTTATTATAGAAAGACAATACAGTGATTATGACCATACATTTTTTTCTTATGCATTCTTTTTTGGAAGGTATTTGAAAGGAATAGGCATAACTCTCACTCCCATTTAAAAACGTGATACCTTATTTATCTAATTAAGTTTTTAGGGAACAATTAAATAATTGTTACAGTGTCATATAATGGTCTGAATATGTTGCCTTGAAGTGAGAGTCAGAGTATATTCTTTAGTGTGTGCCAGTGATATCTAAACAGCAGCTGTTGGCTCTGCCAGTAAACGACTCGCTGAGGGATCTGATAGACTCAGACTTTATTAGCTACAGCCATACCCAGAACACAGATGGCACAGCAGTTGAACACACATGGCACAGCAGTTGAACACACATGGCACAGCAGTTGAACACACATGGCACAGCAGTTGAACACACATGGCACAGCAGTTGAACACACATGGCACAGCAGTTGAACACACATGGCACAGCAGTTGAACACACATGGCACAGCAGTTGAACACACATGGCACAGCAGTTGAACACACATGACATCAGTACTTGAAGTGGACTGAAATAAGTACCTCTACTCATTTGGCCTCTCTAACCCTGTTCTTGGAGAGCCACCCTCCTGGAGATTGTAACTCCAACCCTGTTCCTAGAGAGCCAGCCTCCTGGTGGTTTTCACTCCAACATTGTTCCTAGAGAGCCAGCCTCCTGGTGCTTTTCACTCCAACACTGTTCCTAGAGAGCCAGCCTCCTGGAGGATTTCACTGCCACCCCAGTGGTAACTAACCTGATTCAGCTTATCAAGCAGCTAATTATTATAATCAGTTGTGCTATATTAGAGTTGGACGGTAGCTCTCCAGGAACAGGGTTGGAGGTTAAACCTACAGAACTGTAGCTCTCTAGGAACAGGGTTGGAGGTTAAACCTACAGAACTGTAGCTCTCCAGGAACAGGGTTGGAGGTTAAACCTACAGAACGGCACCTCTACAGGAACAGGGTTGGAGGTTAAACCTACAGAACTGTAGCTCTCCAGGAACAGGGTTGGAGTTAAACCTACAGAACTGTAGCTCTCCAGAAACAGGGTTGGAGGTTAAACCTACAGAACAGTAGCTCTCTAGAAACAGGGTTGGAGTAAAAACCTACAGAATGGTAGCTCTCCAGGAACAGGGTTGGAGTAAAAACCTACAGAGCTGTAGCTCTCCAGGGACAGGGTTGGAGGTTAAACCTACAGAATGGTAGCTCTCTAGGAACAGGGTTGGAGGTTAAACCTACAGAACGGTAGCTCTCCAGGAACAGGGTTGGAGGTTAAACCTACAGAACGGTAGCTCTCCAGGAACAGGGTTGGAGGTTAAACCTACAGAACGGTAGCTCTCCAGGAACAGGGTTGGAGGTTAAACCTACAGAACTGTAGCTCTCCAGGAACAGGGATGGAGGTTAAACCTACAGAACTGTAGCTCTCCAGGAACAGGGTTGGAGGTTAAATCTACAGAACTGTAGCTCTCCAGGAACAGGGTTGGAGGTTAAACCTACAGAACGGCACCTCTCCAGGGACAGGTTTGGAGGTTAAACCTACAGAACGGTAGCTCTCCAGGAACAGGGTTGGAGGTTAAACCTACAGAACTGTAGCTCTCCAGGAACAGGGTTGGAGGTTAAACCTACAGAACTGTAGCTCTCCAGGAACAGGGTTGGAGGTTAAACCTACAGAACGGCACCTCTACAGGAACAGGGTTGGAGGTTAATCCTACAGAACAGTAGCTCTCCAGGATCAGGGTTGGAGGTTAAACCTACAGAACAGTAGCTCTCTAGGAACAGGGTTGGAGTAAAAACCTACAGAATGGTAGCTCTCCAGGAACAGGGTTGGAGTAAAAACCTACAGAGCTGTAGCTCTCCAGGGACAGGGTTGGAGGTTAAACCTACAGAATGGTAGCTCTCTAGGAACAGGGTTGGAGGTTAAACCTACAGAATGGTAGTTCTCTAGGAACAGGGTTGGAGTAAAAACCTACAGAGCTGTAGCTCTCCAGGGACAGGGTTGGAGGTTAAACCTACAGAATGGTAGTTCTCTAGGAACAGGGTTGGAGGTTAAACCTACAGAACGGTAGCTCTCCAGGAACAGGGTTGGAGGTTAAACCTACAGAACGGTAGCTCTCCAGGAACAGGGTTGGAGGTTAAACCTACAGAACTGTAGCTCTCCAGGAACAGGGTTAGAGGTTAAACCTACAGAACTGTAGCTCTCCAGGAACAGGGTTGGAGGTTAAACCTACAGAACTGTAGCTCTCCAGGAACAGGGTTGGAGGTTAAACCTACAGAACTGTAGCTCTCCAGGAACAGGGTTGGAGGTTAAACCTACAGAACTGCAGCTCTCCAGGAACAGGGTTGGAGGTTAAACCTACAGAACGGTAGCTCTCCAGGAACAGGGTTGGAGGTTAAACCTACAGAACGGTAGCTCTCCAGGAACAGGGTTGGAGGTTAAACCTACAGAACTGTAGCTCTCCAGGAACAGGGTTGGAGGTTAAACCTACAGAACTGTAGCTCTCCAGGAACAGGGTTGGAGGTTAAACCTACAGAACGGCACCTCTACAGGAACAGGGTTGGAGGTTAATCCTACTGAACAGTAGCTCTCCAGGAACAGGGTTGGAGGTTAAACCTACAGAACAGTAGCTCTCTAGGAACAGGGTTGGAGGTTAAACCTACAGAATGGTAGTTCTCTAGGAACAGGGTTGGAGTAAAAACCTACAGAACGGTAGCTCTCCAGGAACAGGGTTGGAGGTTAAACCTACAGAATGGTAGTTCTCTAGGAACAGGGTTGGAGTAAAAACCTACAGAGCTGTAGCTCTCCAGGGACAGGGTTGGAGGTTAAACCTACAGAATGGTAGTTCTCTAGGAACAGGGTTGGAGGTTAAACCTACAGAACGGTAGCTCTCCAGGAACAGGGTTTGAGGTTAAACCTACAGAACGGTAGTTCTCCAGGAACAGGGTTGGAGGTTAAACCTACAGAACGGTTGCTCTCCAGGAAAAGGGTTGGAGGTTAAACCTACAGAACGGTAGCTCTCCAGGAACAGGGTTGGAGGTTAAACCTACAGAACGGTAGTTCTCCAGGAACAGGGTTGGAGGTTAAACCTACAGAACTATAGCTCTCCAGGAACAGGGTTGGAGAGCCCTGCACTATACTATATAGACTTACTACCAATATTGTAAAAGAAGTGCCAGTCCTCAAGCAGTACAGAAAATTACGGTGTCTGTATTCAAGTCAGAAAATTCAAGGGGCTTGTTCGCTGTATTGCTGAGCACCGGCCCAACTCAAAGACTGCTTGGATAGCATTGAATTATACCAAGCTTGTATCCCCTTACCTTCCCAGGATCTGGTTAAGGATCTTAAGTCCGAGCTGTCAGGGAACTTTGAGAAGCTGGTGCTGGCCATGTTGAAGACTCCATCCCAGCTTGATGCATATGAACTGAAGGAAGCCATTAAGGTTTGTGAAAGGGTTTTTATAATCACTGACATATTCCCTCTTCTTAACATGTGTGTGTGTGTGTGTGTGTGTGTGTGTGTGTGTGTGTGTGTGTGTGTGTGTGTGTGTGTGTGTGTGTGTGTGTGTGTGTGTGTGTGTGTGTGTGTGCATGAAAACGAGTAATATTTTGTTTTGTGTTATTTTTGTGTTATTAACTAGCTAAACTAACTTAAAGAACAGAGAAAGACAAATCATACTTGGTATATAATAATATCCCTGTTATAATCTCCCAGCCATTCTCTGCTGTATGTTCTGACAGGGCGCAGGGACAGACGAGGCCTGTCTGATAGAGATCCTGTCCTCTCGCTCCAATGCAGAGATCAAAGAGCTCAACCAGGTCTACAAGACAGGTGAGTTACATACAAACATTGTTCAGGGAGACAATGTTAACCAGGAAGTTGTATATTTCCTTTCAGAAACACACCACGCCTCTGTTGTATTGGATTGTGGAAGTGGACTGTGTGTGTTATTTCAGAGTATAAGAAGTCTCTGGAAGATGCCATCAGTGGGGACACCTCAGGACATTTCCGTAGACTCCTCATCTCTCTGGCCCAGGTACACCCTATGGCCCATCGATATAGAATAGTGTATACATTCTAAATACATATACATCTAGGGACAGTACATATAGATGGATGATTCATTATGTATTGTGTTTGTGCTCTCAGGGTAATCGAGATGAAAGAGAGACAGTGGACATCTCTGTAGCTAAACAAGATGCTCAGGTACCGTGTATTGCCATTTCTTATCTATTACGAACCTTGTGACGTCTAATCTACATACTGTAGTATGTCTTCAGCATACGTCGGGCCATGAGTTTTTCATGACCACGTGATTTGGGCAGGAAAACTCTGGACTCTACACAACATATTAGAAATCTCTACCTACTCATTGAAAGATGCCTGTGTGTATTGTGTGCTCTCTGTCCAGGCTCTGTATGCTGCTGGGGAGAACAAGGTGGGAACTGATGAGTCCAAGTTCAACGCCATCCTGTGTTCTAGGAGCAAACCCCACCTCAGAGCAGGTAACTACAGGGGAGAGGAATGGTACTGTGACGACAGAAGTTAAATATCTATGAAATATAAATTAAATGTATATAAAATATCAATTACATGTATATGAAATATCAATTTAATGTATTTGACATATCAATTGTGGTATATGAAATGTCAGACCTCTGGTGCTCTCCGCTCACCTTGACTCGTAGCTAGAACCTTTGCCGCTACCTTATCCGTGTGTGTGTGTGTGTGTGTAGTGTTCCATGAGTATCAGCAGATGTGTGGCAGAGACCTAGAGAAGAGCATTGACAGAGAAATGTCTGGAGACCTGGAGAGTGGAATGGTGGCCGTGGGTAAGGGGAAACCTTTTGGTTAATACACACACTGCCATGCCTATACAGGTCTATCTGGTGTCACACCTACACGTTTCTACACAGGCACATTAACACTACATAGCACCCATAACAATGCACACCACCCACCCACACAACTATGTCTTACTATACTTGTGAGGACATTTTTGGAGCAACAATTGATTCCCATTCAAAGTCATATTTTGGCCTCCCGAGTTGCGCAGCGGTCTAAGGCATTGCATCGCAGTGATAGAGGCGTCACTACAGACCCGGGTTCGATCCCAGGCTGCATCACAACCGGCCATGATCGGGAGTCCCATAGAGTGCCACACAATTGGCCCAGCGTCGTCCGGGTTAGGGGAGGGTTTGGCCGGAGGGGGCGTTACTTGGCTCATCGCACTCTAGCAACTCCTTGTGGTGCGCCGGACACCTGCAGGCTGACCTCGGTCATCAGGTGAACGGTGTTTCCTCCGACACATTGGTGCAGCTGGCTTCCGGGTTAAGCGGGCGGGTGTTAAGAAGTGCGGTTTGGCGGGTCATGTTTCGGAGGATGCATGACTCGACCTTCGCCTCCCGAGCCCGTTGGGGAGTTCCAGCGATGAGACAAGATCGAGAAAAGGGGGGTAAAATATAAATAATAATAATAATTTCCTAACCCTTACCTTAACCCCGAAGCCTAAAATTGCCTTTTTACAAGTGAGGACTGGCAAAATGTCCTCACTTCTCAGAATCTTTGTTGGTTTCCTATTCTTGTGACTTCTGGCACTCACAGGTATAGTAAAACGTGTACATACACACGCACCTACAGTACCAGTCAAAAGTTTGAGTTTTTCATTTTTAAACAAAACTATTTTCTACATTGTAGAATAATAGTGAAGACATCAAAACTATGAAATAACACACATGGAATCATGTAGTAACCAAAAAAGTTTTAAACAAATCAAAATATTTTTTATATTTGAGATTCTTCAATGTAGCCACCCTTTGCCTTGATGACAGCTTTGCACACTCTTGGCATTCTCTCAACCAGCTTCACCTGGAATGCTTTTCCAACATTCTTGAAGGAGTTCCCACATATGCTGACCACTTGTTGGCTACTTTTCCTTCACAATGTGGTCAAACTCATCCCAAGCCATCTCAATTGGGTTGAGGCCAAATTTATTGAATGTGTTAACACCAATGAGCTTGAAAAGTATTGGGACAGTGATAAATGTTTTGTTGTTTTGGCACTTTACTCCAGCACTTTCGATTTGAAATGATACAATGACTATGAAGTTCCTGTCCGCTTTAATTTGAGGTCATTTTCATCCATATCGGGTGAAATGTTTAGAAATTACAGCACTTTGTTTACGTAGTCTCCCAATTTTAGGGAATCAAAAGTATAGGGACAAATTCACTTATATGTGTATTAAAGTAGTGAAAAATGTAGTATTTAGTCCCATATTCCTAGCACGCAAGGATTACATGGAGTTTGGGACTCTACAAATGTGTTAAATGCATTTGCTGTTTGTTTTGGTTGTGTTTCAGATTATTTTGTGCCCAATAGAAATGAATGGTAAATCATTTATTGTGTCATTTTGGAGTCACTTTTATTGTAAATAACAATTGAATATGTTTCTCAACACTTCTACATGAATGTTAATGCTACCATGATTACAGATAATCCTTAATGAATTGTGAATAAGTGAGTGAGAAAGTTAAGAGGCATAAATATCATACCACCCAAAAATGCTAACCTCCCCTGTTATTGTAATAGTAAGAGGTTAGCATGTCTTATGGGTATGATATTTGTGCATCTGTAACTTTCTCACTCATACAGGCTCTCACTCATACAGGCAAAAATTGTTTCTGGTCATAGACCATAGTGGACCATAGTTTAATTTAGGAAATCTGTTCCCAAGTCTTCCCACGAATAAAAAGACGTGATTGGGTCAAATCAAATATTCAAATCAAATCAGATTTTATTAGTCGTTATTAGTTGAATACAACAGTTAAATGCTTACTTACAAGTCCCTAACCAACAATGCAGTTTAAAAAATACAAATAAGAATAAGAAATAAAATGAACAAGTAATTAAAGATCAGCAGTGAAATTACAATAGTGAGACTATATACAGGGGGTACCGGTACAGAGTCAATGTGTGGGGGAACCAGTTAGTCGAGGTAGTATGTACATGAGTTATTAAAGTGACAATGCATAGATGATAACAGAGAGTAGCAGCGGTGTAAAAGAGGGGGAGGGGGGGCAATGCAAATAGTCTGGGTAGACATTTGATTAGATGTTCAGGAGTCTTATGGCTTGGGGGTAGAAGCTGTTTAGAAGCCTCTTGGACCTAGACTTGGCGCTCTGGTACCGCTTGCCGTGTGGTAGCAGTGAAAACAGTCTATGACTTGGGTGGCTGGAGTCTTTGACAATTGTTAGGGCCTTCCTCTGACACCGCCTGGTATAGAGGTCCTGGATGGCAGGAAGCTTGGCCCCAGTGATGTGCTGAGCCGTTCGCACTACCCTCTGTAGTGCCTTGCGGTCAGAGGCCGAGCAGTTGCCATACCAGGCAGTGATGGTGCAGCTGTAGAACCTTTAGAACCTTTGTCTTGATCACGTTGAGGGCGAAGGTTGTCCTGGCACCACACGGCCAGGTCTGTGACCTCCTCCCTATAGGCTGTCTTGTCGTTGTCGGTGATCAGGCCTACCACTGTTGTGTCATCTGCAAACTTAATGATGGTGTTGGAGTCATGCCAGGCCGTGCAGGAGGGGACTGAGCACACAACCCTTAGGGGCCACAGTGTTGAGGATCAGCGTGGTGGATGTGTTGTTATCTACCCTTACCACCTGGGGCGACCTGTTAGGAAGTCCAGGATCCATTTGCAGAGGGAGGTGTTTAGTCCCAGGGTCCTTAGCTTAGTGACGAGCTTTGAGGGCACTATGGTGTTGAATGCTGAGTTGTAGTCAATGAATAGCATTCTCACATAGGTGTTCCTTTTGTCCAGGTGGGAAAGGGCAGTGTGGAGTGCAATAGAGATGGCATCATCTGTGGATCTGTTAGGGCGGTATGCAAATTGGAGTGGGTCTTGGGTTTCTGGGATGATGGTGTTGATGTGAGCCATGACCAGCCTTTCAAAGCACTTCATGGCGACTGACGTGTGTATTACGGGTTGGTCGTCATTTAGGCAGGTTACCTTAGTATTCTTGGGCACAGGGACTATGGTGGTTTGCTTAAAACATGTTGGTATTACAGACTCGGACAAGGAGAGGTTGAAAATGTCAGTGAAGACACTTGCCAGTTGGTCAGCGTAAGCTCACATCCTGGTAATCCGTCTGGCCCTGCGTCCTTGTGAATGTTGACCTGTTTAAAGGTCTTACTCACATCGGCTGTGGAGAGTGTGATCACACAGTCGTCCGGAACAGCTGGTGCTCTCGTGCATGTTTCAGAGTTATTTGCCTCAAAGTGAGCATAGAAGTAGTTTAGCTCGTCTGGTAGGCTTGTGTCAATGGGCAGCTCTCGGCTGTGCTTCCCTTTGTAGTCTGTAATGGTTTGCAAGCCCTGCCACATCAGACGAGCGTCGGAGCCGGTGTAATACAATTCGATCTTAGTCCTGTATTGACGCTTTGCCTGTTTGATGGTTTGTCGGAGGGCATAGCGGGATTTCTTATAAGCTTCCGGGTTAGAGTCCCGCTCCTTGAAAAAGGCATCTCTAGCCTTTAGCTCAGTGCGGATGTTGTCTGTAATCCATGGCTTCTGGTTGGGGAATGTACGTACGTTCACTGTGGGGACGACGTCATCGATGCACTTATTGATGAAGCCAATGACTGATCTGGTGTACTCCTCAATGCCATTAATATATTCAATCTGTGCTAGCAAAACTGTAGCTTAGCCTCTGCATCATCTGACCACTTTTTTAATTGACCGAGTCACTGGTCTTTCCTGCTTTAATTTTTGCTTGTTAGCAGGAATCAGGAGGATAGAATTATGGTCAGATTTGCCAAATGGAGAGCGAGGGAGAGCTCTTTGTACGCATCTCTGTGTGTGGAGTAAAGCTGGTCTAGAGTTTTGCACATTTAACATTTTGGTCAATTTGGTCAAACGGATTTAAGTTTCCCTGCATTAAAGTCAATGGCCACTAGAAGCGCCGCCTCTGAATGAGTGTTTTCCTGTTTGCTTATGGCAAAATACAGCTCATTGAGTGCGGCCTTAGTGCCAGCATCAGTCTGTGGTGGTATGTTGACAGCTACGAAAAATACAGATGAGGACTCTCTAGGTAGATAGTGTGGTCTACAGCTTATCAAGAGATACTCTACCTCAGGCGAGCAAAACCTCGAGACTTCCTTAGATACCAGCTGTTGTTTACAAAAATACATAGTCCGCCGCCCCTTGTCTTACCAGACGCCGCTGTTCTATCCTGCTGATACAGCGTATAACCAACTAGCTGTCTGTTGATAATGTCGTCATTCAGCCATGACTCCGTGAAGCATAAGATATTACAGTTTAATGTCCCGTTGGTAGTTGTCACGATCGTCGTAAGAAGCGGTCAAAGCGCAGCGTGGTGTGAATGCATCATTTTAATGGATGACGAAAATAACGAAGTAAACTGAACAAAACAATAAATGAACAACAACCGTGAAGCTATATACGAAATGTGCTGACACAAGCAACTAACATAGACAATCACCCACAACGACAAAACAGGCTACCTAAATATGGTTCCCAATCAGAGACAACGACTAACACCTGCCTCTGATTGAGAACCATATCAGGCCAAACACAGAAACAGACAAACTAGACATCCAACATAGAATTGCCCACTCAGATCACACCCTGACCAAACAAAACCTAAAAGCATACAAAGCAAACTATGGTCAGGGCGTGACAGTACCCCCCCTCCCCCCCCAAGGTGCGGACTCCGGCTGCAAAACCTGAACCTATAGGGGAGGGTCTGGGTGGGCATCTGCCCGCGGTGGCGGCTCTGGCGCTGGACGTGGCCACCATAGTCTTAGTCCACCTCAGTAGCGTCCTTTGAGCGGCGACCCTCGCCACCGACCTAGGACTGGCAACCCTGCTAAAGGGCCCCACTGGACTGAGGGGCATCTCCGGACTGAGGGGCAGCTCCGGACTGAGGGGCAGCTCAGGATTGAGGGGAAGCTCAGGACTGAAGGGTAGCTCAGGACTGGCTGGCGGCTCTGGCAGCTCCTGGCTGGCTGGCGGCTCTGGCAGCTCCTGGCTGGCTGGCGGCTCTGGCAGGTCCTGGCTGACTGACGGCTCTGGCAGGTCCTGGCTGACTGACGGCTCTGGCAGGTCCTGGCTGACTGACGACTCTGGCAGCTCCTGGCTGACTGACTGCTCAGGACAGACTGGCGGCTCTAGCAGCTCAGGACAGACGGGCGGCTCTAGCAGCTCTGGACAGACGGGAGACTCTAGCAGCGCTGGACAGACGGGAGACTCTGGCAGCACTGGAGAGGAGGAAGGCTCTGGCAGCACTGGAGAGGAGGGAGCACCTGTAGGCAGAAGACGGAGAGACAACCTGGTGCGGGGGGCTGCCACCGGAGGGCTGGTGCGTGGAGGTGGCACTGGATAGACCGGACCGTGCAGGCGCACTGGAGCTCTTAAGAACCGAGCCTGCCCAACCTTACCTGGTTGCATGCTCCCGGTAGCCAGGCCAGTGCGGCGAGGGAGGTGGAATAGCCCACACTGGGCTGTGCTGGCGAACCAGGGACACTATGCGTAAGGCTGGTGCCATGTATGCCGGCCCAAGGAGACGCACTGGAGACCAGATGCGTAGAGCCGGCTTCATGGCACCTGGCTCGATGCCCACTCTAGCCCGGCCGATACGAGGAGCTGGAATGTACCGCACCGGGCTATGCACCCGCACCGGGGACACTGTGCGCTCCACAGCATAACACGGTGCCTGCCCGGTCTCTCTCGCTCCCCGGTAAGCACAGGGAGTTGGCGCAGGTCTCCTACCTGGCTTCGCCACACTCCCCGTGTGCCCCCGCCAATACATTTTTGGGGCTGCCTCTCGGGCTTCCTACCGCGTCGCCGTGCTGACTCCATTCGCCGGTATCCCTCCTCACACTGCTCCAGAGAATCCCAGGCGAACTCCGGCACTCTCCCTTGGTCGACCGACCACCTGTCTATCTCCTCCCAAGTAGTGATACAGTCCAGATCTCGGTCCCATGTCCAGAAATCCTGACATCGCTGCTGCTGCTGCTGCTGCTGCCCGTTACCACGCCGCTTGGTCCTTTTGTGGTGGGTGATTCTGTCACAATCGTCGTAAGAAGCGGACCAAAGCGCAGCGTGGTGTGAATGCATCATTTTAATGGATGATGAAAACACAAAGTAAACTGAACAAAACAATAAATGAACAACGACCGTGAAGCTATATACGAAATGTGCTGACACAAGCAACTAACATAGACACAATCAAATCAAATCAAATTTTATTTGTCACATACACATGGTTAGCAGATGTTAATGCAAGTGTAGCGAAATGCTTGTGCTTCTAGTTCCGACAATGCAGTAATAACCAACAAGTAATCTAGCTAACAATTCCAAAACTACTACCTCATAGACACAAGTGTAAGGGGATAAAGAATATGTACATAAAGATATATGAATGAGTGATGGTACAGAGCGGCATAGACAAGATACAGTAGATGGTATTGAGTGCAGTATATACATATGAGATGAGTATGTAAACAAAGTGGCATAGTTAAAGTGGCTAGTGATACATGTATTACATAAAGATGCAGTAGATGATAGAGTACAGTATATGAGATGGGACATATGAGATGAATATGAGATGAATAATGTGGGGTATGTAAACATTATATTAGGTAGCATTGTTTAAAGTGGCTAGTGATATATTTTACATCATTTCCCATCAATTCCCATTATTAAAGTGGCTGGAGTTGAGTCAGTGTGTTGGCAGCAGCCACTCAATGTTAGTGGTGGCTGTTTAACAGTCTGATGGCCTTGAGATAGAAGCTGTTTTTCAGTCTCTCGGTCCCAGCTTTGATGCACCTGTACTGACCTCGCCTTCTGGATGATAGCGGGGTGAACAGGCAGTGGCTCGGGTGTTTGCTGTCCTTGATAATCTTTATGGCCTTCCTGTGACATCGGGTGGTGTAGGTGACCTGGAGGGCAGGTAGTTTGCCCCCGGTGATGCGTTGTGCAGACCTCACTACCCTCTGGAGAGCCTTACGGTTGTGGGCGGAGCAGTTGCCGTACCAGGCGGTGATACAGCCCGACAGGATGCTCTCGATTGTGCGTCTGTAGAAGTTTGTGAGTGCTTTTGGTGACAAGCCAAATTTCTTCAGCCTCCTGAGGTTGAAGAGGCGCTGCTGCGCCTTCTTCACGATGCTGTCTGTGTGGGTGGACCAATTCAGTTTGTCTGTGATGTGTACGCCAAGGAACTTAAAACTTACTACCCTCTCCACTACTGTTCCATCAATGTGGATAGGGGGGTGTTCCCTCTGCTGTTTCCTGAAGTCCACAATCATCTCCTTAGTTTTGTTGACGTTGAGTGTGAGGTTATTTTCCTGACACCACACTCCGAGGGCCCTCACCTCCTCCCTGTAGGCCGTCTCGTCGTTGTTGGTAATCAAGCCTACCACTGTTGTGTCGTCCGCAAACTTGATGATTGAGTTGGAGGCGTGCGTGGCCACGCAGTCGTGGGTGAACAGGGAGTACAGGAGAGGGCTCAGAACGCATCCTTGTGGGGCCCCAGTGTTGAGGATCAACGGGGTGGAAATGTTGTTGCATACCCACTTTTTCTCTGTCTTCTCTTCACGCAAATGGCGGGGATTTGGGCCTGTTCCCAGGAAAGCAGTATGTCCTCCTGCCTTAAGACACTGCATCTAAGTGCAAGAGGCGTCACTGCAGTACCTGGTTCGAATACAGGCTGCATCACATCCGGCCGTGATTGGGAGTCCCATAGGGCGGCATACAATTGGTCCAGCGTATTCCGGGTTTGGCCGGTGTAGGCCGTCTTTGTAAATAAGAATTTGTTCTTAACTAACTTGCCTAGTTAAATAAAGGTTAAAAAATACAAAATAAATATAAAAAATATTCATGCATACGTTTAAATTATATTATGTAAGTTAAACATAAAAATATTTTAAAACAGTTTTATTAAAGTATATATTTTTTTTTACAGATTACTAACATTACTGCCCCCACTACAAGAATGAAATACTTAAATAAATACATGCAATTTTGTCCTTGAAACATTTAATTGAAATACTGTAGAATTCCATTCATTCCTATGGAGGACTGCTCCTACTGGGGAGTGGCAATATGGCTGACCAGTGGCTTCAAAGGCTCTCAATGGTCAATACATAGCATCAGCAATCTAGGGTTTATATACATCATTGGTTAACACCCATAACTTACTCATTGTTATTGTTGAAAGATGTTATAGAAGATGCTTTAACAATATGTGCTGCCACACTGTTGCTGCCTGAATTAGTAATTGTTGTTGTGTTTTTCCCCACTTGGCTATCATTGCTCAGGTTAATGGTACAGTAACATGCTTTTAGATTCATTTGACTGGATGACATTGTTATCTGACTGTGTATGAAGAGAATATCTCAACCTTACACCCTTGTGATGATGTGGTGTGACGTGTTGTGTGCTTCTTCCATTACGCATGTTCGTCCATACAGAAGTCATGTTGATGTGATGTTTGAAAATGTATTTCACCGCTCAAACTACAGTCATATTTTCTCTGTTTTCTTCAACTCTCAAGTTCAGGTTTCAGATAGTACTTTATATATAACATTTTCAGTTGATTCCCTTCCTATCATTTTAAAATGTTTGGTTGGTTTGAGAGTTTCCCTCCCCTCGGATCTGTTTGTGCTCTTGCCAGTTCCATTGCTTTCATCGTCAACCCAAACGTGAGCCATGGCAATGACTGACAAGGAGTTGGCATGCTAGCACTAACAGACTGGTAATCGGGCTGTTATCAGTCCCTCCCTCCATGTAGTTGGGGCTGGTCTAAGGTTTAGTAGGTGATCAGTACATGCTGGGCATTCTAACCCTCTGCTCTCTCCGTGTTCCAGTCAAGTGTATTAAGAACACACCTGCCTACTTTGCAGAGAGACTCTACAAGTCCATGAAGGTAAGACACGCCCCCTTGCGGTCTGTCTGTCTGGGCTGATTACAACATACTGTACATACACACAGTACAACAGAAATGTTCACGACTGATAAGTGCACATTGTTTAAGTTCATTACATTTCTACTTTCCCAGTTACAATGAAATTACATTGTTATTACTGTAATTGCTTCTGATAATTGTACTCTTCAAATAAGTTCTTAGGTCCTGACCTGTGTGTTCGTGTTCTCAGGGGGCCGGGACCAAAGACAAAACCCTGATTCGGATCATGGTGACGCGTTCTGAGGTGGACATGCTGGATATCCGTCAGGAATACGTCAAGAACTACGGCAAGTCGCTCTACACAGACATCTCTGTAAGTATCTGTCCTCCTCACCACACACACACACACACACCTCCAACAATGCTACTGTTATAGAGCAGGTTAGGTATTCTAACATGATGTTCTAGTTTGTTGATGTGTTTGTGTTGTTGTTTGTGTTGTCTATGACAGGGAGACACCTCAGGGGACTATAAGAAACTGCTGTTAAAGCTGTGTGGAGGGAGCGACTAGAGGGACCATGTCAGCTCTCTACGGGATCTCCTCCACACTATATCCATTTACTGAATGGCCTATAATATAATCATTATCATAATATATGCCATTCTGCCAATCTGTCTGACTGTCTTCCTCTGCACCACAATCAGCAGTTCTGCATGCCATGCCATCCATTCTGCCAATCTGTCTGACTGTCTTCCTCTGCACCACAATCAGCAGTTCTGCATGCCATGCCATCCATTCTGCCAATCTGTCTGACTGTCTTCCTCTGCACCACAATCAGCAGTTCTGCATGCCATGCCATCCATTCTGCCAATCTGTCTGACTGTCTTCCTCTGCACCACAATCAGCAGTTCTGCATGCCATGCCATCCATTCTGCCAATCTGTCTGACTGTCTTCCTCTGCACCACAATCAGCAGTTCTGCATGCCATGCCATCCATTTTGTCAATGCAACTGTTGTCACATGTTATGATATGAGAACATCATGTCCTAAAGCTGTTCCTTTTCTATATTTTTATGAGCAACAAAGTATATATTTTTCAATAAGTTTTCCTTTGATTGGTATTATATCTTAGTCTATCTGAAAATGCCCTTAAAGGTACAATGTGCAACATTGATTAGATTTGGAATTTAAATCAATATATATATATTTTTTAAAGATATATTTTATTTTAACCAGCCTGTGCCAATAATATGCATATCTAATTGTACAAGTTAATTCAGTACTAATTGATTTAGCTGAGCAGTGTTGAATATGTTACTCTGATAAGAATAATTAGCAGCTAAAATACCAAAGTGGTCAGTTTATATTTAAGCAGTTAATGCCCGAGTGGGTGTGATATATGGCCAATATACCACGGCTAAGGGATGTTCTTAAGCAGTACCTGGATACAGCCCATGATATATTGGCCATATACCACAAACCCCTGAGGTGCCTTATTGCTATTATAAACTTGTTACCAATGTAATTAGAGCAGTGAAAATAAATGTTTTTTCATACACGAGGTATATGGTCTGATATACCACGTCTGTCAGCCAATCTGCATTCAGGGCTTGAACCGCCCAGTTTATAATTGTGTCTATATGGTGTGTGTACACTATCACTGTTGTTTACTTTCCTTTACACTCACTCATGTGTTTTCTGCTGTTTGCTACAAGCGTAAGTTTCAAGTTTTTAATGGTGCACAAGTACAGTGAAATGTATTTTTCTTTGAGCATGTCTGTCAATATAACTCCAAACGTAAACCTCATTGCATCACAATTCAGTAACGGTGCTCTGATGATGACTACATCGGAAAATAAATGTTAAGAAACACGGCTGCTGTTTCCCCTAGTAATTCCATCCATGCTAATGTTGGGTTGTGTCATACTGTGTTTTAGTCTTGAGGCAAGAAAGAGTACTATTTCCTGTTTCTGCTGCTGTCATGACCCCAGCCCCCTGACATTTTCAACCAATGGCTAGCAAGTAGCTAGCAGGCTTACTTAATTATACACTGAGTATACAAAAAATTACATGACAGACTGACCAGGTGAAAGCTATGATCCCTTATTGATGTCACGTGTTAAATCCACTTCAATCAGTGTAGATGAAGGGGAGGAGACAGGTTAAAGAAGGATGTTTAAGCCTTGAGACTCATGAGACATGGATTGTGTATGTGTGCTATTCAGAGGGTGAATGTGCAGGACAAAATATTGAAGTGCCTTTTAACAGGTTATGGTAGCAGGTGCCTGGCGCATCGGTTTGTGTCAAGAACTGCAACGCTGCTGGGTTTTTCACGCTCAACAGTTTCCTGTGTGTATCAAGAACGGTCCACCACCCAAAAGACATCCAGCCAACTTGACAACTGTGGGAAGCATTGGAGTCAACATGGGCCAGAATCCCTGTGCTTTCTACATCTTGTAGAGTCCAAGCCATGAAGAATTGAGGCTGTTGTGAGGGCTAAACTGGGAGGGGTTAAAGTCAGTATTAGAAAGATGTTCTTAATGTTTTGTACATTCATTGTGAAGGCAACAATATCAACACTGACCTGAATAGGAGAACGTCTGCCATTTATTTGTGACTTGTCAGTGGTTTTGGTTGTTTGCTTTGTTTGAGTCAGGTAGCAGTAGGAGCAGTTAGAGACCTTCCGTTTCCTCTCACTCCACTGGCCCGGATTTATCAGAAAGACGCACCTTTCCTGTGGCTGGGCCACTCCCACATGTTTGTAGTTCAAACTAGTTCAAAATCTATTCTCTCTCACAACATAAGCAGGGGGGTGGCTACTGATGTGAAAAGCAACAATGGATCCAGGCTTTGAAAGGAAATGTCTCAACTTCATATTCATCATCTCCAGCAACACCCCAACATCAACATATGCGGAAAAAAATGTGTGTTTCCATGTTTTGCAGTCAAAAAGATAGAGGAAGATAAGTGTTTATGATGACATCATCTGGTGTGCGTCAGGTGATTTTATTATCCAACTATGAGTAGGCAAAAGTAACTAAAGGTCATAGTTAAGTGAAATCACATGATACACACCGGATGTTGTCATCGGAAACACGTGCTGTTTTCACATATGTTGGGGTGATGCTGGAGATGATAAATATGAAGCATTTCGCTACACTCACATTAACATCTGCTAACCATGTGTATGTGACAAATAAAATTTGATTTGATTTGAAGTAAAACTCATTTAAATTTCTCTTTGACCCTTTTCTTCACACTGGTCTATAAACCCTGTTCCAATACAGAAGACACTGGGACTGGAGTTCAGATAGTCATGAGGCCAATAGTCATGTAATCAATGTTAATTTGGTGTATTTATGATTCGAATAATGTTTACGAGATACAATATCCAACAATATCTCAACCTGTCATATATGTTATTTTCATTCTAGCCCCTAGAGGGCAGTAATGTAGCTCAGGACAGTTCTTCATTCTGGCCTCCAGAGGGCAGTAATGTCTTGAAGTTCAGAACATTTCTCAGATTGTGTTCACTGGTTGTATTTTTATTTATAACATTTTTATTAAAACCTTATTTAACTAGGATAGTAAGAAAAAATCCTATTTACCTGGACGATGCTGGGCCAATTGTGCGCCGCCCTATGGAACTCCCAATCACGGCCGGATGTGATGCAGCCTGGATTCAAATCAGGGACTACAGTAACACTTCTTGCGCTTAGATGCAGTGCCTTAGACCGCTGCGCCACTCAGGAGCCCTTACAAAAATTTGACCCCGGCAGGATTAATTGTTGATAAAAAGGCTAAATGTGTAACTACATTGTAATTACACCGTCTGCATATACACTGAGTTTACAAAACTTTTCCATGACAGACTGACCAGATGAATCCAGGTAAAAATCTATGAATCTTTATTGATGTCACTTGTTAAATGCACTTCAATCAGTGTAGATGAATGGAAGGAGACAGGCTAAAGAAGGATTTTTACACCTTGAGACAATTGAAACATGGATTGTGTATTTGTGCCATTCAGAGGGTGAATGGGCAAGACAAAATATTTATGTGCCTTTGAACGGGGTATGGTAGTAGGTGCCAGGCGCACCGGTTAGAGTGTGTCAAGGACTGCACCACTGCTGAGTTTTTCACACTCAACAGTTTCACGTGAGTATCAAGAATGATCCATAACCCAAAGGACATCCAGACAACTAGAAAAAACCTTGGGAAGCATTGGAGTCAACATGGGCCAGCATCCCTGTGGAACGTACCTTATGGAGTCCATGCCCTGATGTGTTGAGGCTGTTCTGAGGGCAAAGGGGGTGGTGCAGTGCCATATTAGGAAGGTTTTCTTAATGTTTTGTACACTCAGTGTGTATAGACGGCAGTGCAATTTCCTTTTTTCCCTATTTCCCATTTCCCTTTTTTTTTGTGAACAAATGTGCAGTGCACTTTCCAAACTGTGAAAGGCAGCAATATGCAACATACCGTCTAGTCTGCCGGAAAGCCACACTAAGTGAAGTGTTTTCTGATTGCCTTATGATAGGCTAAAGCAATGCATTGAGTGAGTTGTGTAGTTCTGAAAGGATTGGAGGTGTAAGCAATATTGTGAAAATCCCACATAACCAATCGGAGGACAAGGTGGAGTTATTATCATAATGCTATCAAATCCTCTCAGATTTCCACAAGTGTAGGGACTAGGGGTTGTTTCTGAACAGGCTTAATTGCCTCCATAGTTCCTTTAGACAGGCAGCTCAATTCTGATATTCTTTTCACTAATTGGTCTTTTGACCAATCAGATCAGCTCTGAAAAAGCTCTAATGTGAAAGATCTGATATGATTGGTCAAAAGACCAATTAGTGGAAAGAATATCAGAATTGGGCTGCCCATCTAAACGCAGCAGTAGTGATTCATACGTTAAAATTGTATTGAAGCATGAGGACCAGTAGGGGGAACCTCTCCCTCCCTGTAAATAAATGAAATCTCCACTCTGAACTGTTGTCAAGCAGAGGCAATACCAAGCTAAAAGAGAACAAATTGAGTCAAGTCACCAGTCAAGAGATGGCAAAATTATTTTTTATTAAATAAAGAATACATTACTGTAAACAATACACAAATATATAAATAGTCACCTGAAATGCATTCCAGGTGACTACTTCGGGAAGCTGGTTGAGCCTGAGAGCCTGAGAGTTTGCAAAGCTGTCATCAAGGCAAAGGGTGGCTACTTTGAAGAATCTCAAGTATAAAATATAGTTTGATTTGTTTAACACTTTTTGGGTTACTACATGATTCCATATGTGTTATTTCATAGTTTTGATGTCTTCCCTATTATTCTACAATGTAGAAAATAGTACAAATAAAGAAAAACCCTTGAATGAGTAAGTGTGTCCAAACTTTTGACTGGTAGTGTTATATAGTTTTTGTGTGCTCTAGGGCAACGGTGTCTCGATTAAATTTGTAGTCCTTTTTTGGAACACCATTATTTTTTGTCTTTCTGAGATGTAATTGTCCAGGTCTGACAGAATCTGAGCAGAAGATCTAGGTGCTGCTGTAGGTCCTCCTTGGTTGGTGACAGAAGCACCAGATCATCAGCAAACAGTAGACATTTGACTTCAGATTCTAGTAGGGTGAGGCCGGGTGCTGCAGACTATTTTAGTGCCCTCGCCAATTCGTTGATATGTATATTTCGAGGAGAGTGGGGCTTAAGCTGCATCCCTGTCTCACACCATGGCCCTCTGGAAAGAAATGTGTGTTTTTTGCCAATTTTAATGTCAAATCAAATCAAATCAAATGTATTTATATAGCCCTTCGTACATCAGCTGATATGTCAAAGTGCTGTACAGAAACCCAGCCTAAAACCCCAAACAGCAAGCAATGCAGGTGTAGAAGCACGGTGGCTAGGAAAAACTCCCTAGAAAGGCCAAAACCTAGGAAGAAACCTAGAGAGGAACCAGGCTATGTGGGGTGGCCAGTCCTCTTCTGGCTGTGCCGGGTGGAGATTATAACAGAACATGGCCAAGATGTTCAAATGTTCATAAATGACCAGCATGGTCGTATAATAATAAGGCAGAACAGTTGAAACTGGAGCAGCAGCACGGCCAGGTGGACTGGGGACAGCAAGGAGTCATCATGTCAGGTAGTCCTGGGGCATGGTCCTAGGGCTCAGGTCCTCCGAGAGAGAGAGAGAGAGAAAGAGAGAATTAGAGAACGCACACTTAGATTCACACAGGACACCGAATAGGACAGGAGAGGTACTCCAGATATAACAAACTGACCCTAGCCCCCCGACACATTAACTACTGCAGCATAAATACTGGAGGCTGAGACAGGAGGGGTCAGGAGACACTGTGGCCCCATCCGAGGACACCCCCAGACAGGGCCAAACAATTAATGTCTAATGTTTTTCCCCGACACTGCTTTACATTTATTTGTGTAGCAGACCCTCATGCCAAATTGACTAAAACTATTTTTTGAAATCAACAAAGCATAAGAAGACTTTGCCTTTGTTTAGGTTTGTTTTTCATTTTGGGTGTGCAGGGTGAATACATGGCCTGTCATACGGTAATTTGGTAAAAAGCCAATATGACATTAGCTCAGTACATTGTTTTCACTGAAGAAATGTACCAGGCCTTTTTGGGTTGGAGGGTTTCTATTTTGTCCTGTAGTTCATTCAATGAAATTGGAGAAGTGGTTTATCCATAAATCTCCATTTTGGATAGATACAGTGCATTCGGATACAGTGCAATTTTTTGGCCTCTGGACTTTTTCCACATTTTGTTTCGTTACAGCCTTATTCTAAAATGGATTACATTGTTTTTTCCCCTCATCAATCTACACACAATACCCCATAATGACCAAGCAAAAACAGGTTTTTAGACATTTTTCCTCATTTATCAAATTTAAATATAAAATTTACATAAGTATTCAGACTCTTTACTCAGTACTTTGTTGAAGGATCTTTGCCAGCGATTTCACCCTTGGATATTCTTGGGTATGACACTACAAGCTTGGCACACCTGTATTTGGGGAGTTTCCCCCATTCTTCTCTGTAGATCCTCTCAAGCTCTGTCAGGTTGGATGGGGAGCGTCGCTGCACAGCTATTTTCAGGTGTCTCCAGAGATGTTCGATTGGGTTCAAGTCCAGGCTCTGGCTGGGCTACTCAAGGACATTCAGAGACTTGTCCCGAAGCCACTCCTGCTTTGTCTTGGCTGTGTGCTTCGGGTCGATGTCCTGTTGGAAGGTGAACCTTCGCCCCAGTCAGGTCCTGAGGGCTCTGGAGCAGGTTTTCACTAAGGATCACTCTGTACTTTGCTCCGTTCATCTTTCCCTCGATCCTGACTAGTCTCCTAGTCCCAGCTGCTGAAAAACATCCCCACAGAATGATTCTGCTACCACCATGCTTAACCATAGTGATGGTGCCAGGTTTCCTCCAGATGTGATGCTTGGTATTCAGGACAAAGAGTTCAATGTTGGTTTCATCAGACCAGAGAATCTTAAGGGCATCCCGAGTGGTGTAGTGCACGCTAACATGGTCGCCAGGTGTACTGTGTTTCCTCTAACACATTGGTGCGGCTGGCTTCCGGGTTAAGTGGGCATTGTGTCAAGAAGCAGTGCGGCTTGTTTGGGTTGTGTTTCGGAGGATGCACGGCTCTCAACCTTCACCTCCCCCAAGTCCGTACGGTAGTTGCAGCGATGATACAAGACTGTAACTACCAATTGGTTCCCACGAAATTGGGGAGAAAAAGGGCTAAAAAAATATTTTAAAAGACCAGAGAATCTTGTTTCTCATGGTCTGAGAGTCTTTAGCTGCCTTTTGGCAAACTCCAAGCGGGCTGTCATGTGCCTTTTACTGACAAGTGGCTTCTGTCTGGCCACTACCATAAAGGCTTGATTGATGGAGTGCTACAGAGATGGTTGTTCTTCTGGAAGGTTCTCCCATCTCCACAGAGGAACTCTGGAGCTCTTTCAGAGTGACCATCGGGTTCTTGGTCACCTCCCTGACCAAGGCCCTTCTCCCCCGATTGCTCAGTTTGGACAACGGCCAGCTCTAGGAAGAGTCTTGGTGGTTCCATACTTCTTCCATTTAATCAATGGAGGCCACAGTGTTATTGTGGACCTTCAATGCTGCAGCAATTTTTTGGCACCGTTCCCCAGATCCGTGCCTCGACACAATCCTGTCTCTGAGCTCTACGGACAATTCCTTCGACCTCATGGCTTGGTTTTTGCACTGACATGCACTGTCAATTGTGGGACCTTATATCGACAGGTGTTTGCCTTTCCAAATTATGTCTAATCAATTGAATTTACCACAGGTGGACTCCAATCATGTTGTAGAAACATCTCAAGGATGATCAATGGAAACAGAATTCACCTGAGCTCAATTTTGAGTCTCATAGCAAAGCTTCTGAATACTTATTTAAATAAGGTATTTCTGTATTTTGGTTTTATAAATATGCAAACATTTCTAAAAACCTGTTTTTTGCCTTGTCATTATGGGGTACTGTGTGTAGATTGATGAGAAAAACAAAATAATGTATTCAGTTTTAGAATAAGGCTGTAATGTAGCATAATTTGCAAATAGTGTGTTGTTGTTTGTTTCGTGCGTTCCAATATTCCTGGAAATGGTTAGATTCTATGGATTCTTCAATTACATTGAGCTGATTTTCATTGTTGAATCCAAGATGGCGTAGCAGTCAGACGTCTTTGTCCTGTCGTGTCCCTTGTATATATCGTTTTACATCTTTTTCGTCGCATATCCTTTAAAATATTTTGCTAAACCTCATCATCTAAATACTCTCCTGCAACCCGCCTCACCCAATGTGGCGTGGATCTGCTTTTTTTTCCTAAAGTATTTATATTTACTTCAGATCTGGAATCCCTCAACTGAAGCTAGCCAGCTAACTACCAGCTATCAGTCAGCAAGCCATTACCAGAGGTCATCAGCTAACCTTCAGCTCGGGAAAGCTCTCGCCAGTTAGAACAATGTGACTCTAACCAGAGCATAACGGACCTGTTATTTTTAACCCCGGATTCCTACCGCAAACTGAACATTTTCATCTGGATCTTCACAACTAGTAATCCCGGATGACTACTCCTGGCTAGCGTTTCCATCCCAGAGCAAGCACCAATTAGCTTGAAGCTAGTCCGGCCATGGTTCGTGTGCTTCCATTGAATCTATGCTATCGTGACCAGAAACCTGCTCCTTTTACTCTCTGTTCTGAACGTGGTAGACGGCCAGTTCGTATAGTCTTAAGCCGTACCCTTATCCTACTTCTCCTCTGTTCCTCTGGTGTGCAGAAGTTAATCCAGGTCCTGCAGTGCCTAGCTCCACTCCCACCCCCCAGGTGCTCTCATTTGTTGACTTCTGTAAACTTAAAAGCCTTGATTTAATCCATGTTAACATTAGAAGCCTACTCCCTAAGTTTGTTTTACTCACTGCTTTAGCACACTCTGCCAACCCAGATGTCTTAGCCGTGTCTGAATCCTGGCTTAGGAAAACCACCAAAAACTCTGAAATCTCCATTGCTAACTATAACGTTTTCCGCCAAGATAGAACTGCCAAAGGGGGCGGTGTTGCAATCTACTGCAAAGATAGCCTGCAGAGTTCTGTATTACTTTCTAAGTCTGTACCCAAACAATTTGAGCTTCTACTTCTAAAAATTCACCTTTCCAGAAACAAGTCTCTCACTGTTGCCGCTTGCTATAGACCTCCCTCTGTCCCCAGCTGTGCCCTCGATACCATATGTGAACTGATTGCCCCCCTTCTGAGCTCGTACTACTAGGTGACCTAAACTGGGACATGCTTAACACCCCGGCCATCCTACAAACTAAGCTTGATGCCCTCAATCTCACACAAATTATCAATGAACCTACCAGGTACAACCCCAAATCAGTAAACATGGGCACCCTCATAGATGTCATCCTAACTAATTCACCCTCCAAATACACCTCTGCTTTTTTCAATCAAGATCTCAGCGATCACTGCCTCATTGCCTGCATCCGTAATGGGTCTGCGACCAAACGACCACCCCTCATCACTGTCAAATCGACCTGGCCAGGGTATCCTGGAATGACATTGATCTGGAAAGAATTGCAAAAATCTCTGAAGCTGGAGACTCACATCTCCTTCACTAGCTTTAAGTTTTAAGTTCTCATTTGCAACTGCGACCTGGCCAAGATAAAGCGTAGCAATTCGACACATACAACACCACAGAGTTACACATGGAATAAACAAAACATACAGTCAATAATACAGTAGAACAAAAGAAAACAAAAAGTCTATATACAGTGAGTGCAAATGAGGTTAAACACTGGAATGGTAGATCGGCAGAAGATGAATGTGCAGGTAGAGATACTGGGGTGCAAAGGAGCAAAATAAATAAATAAATAAATACCAGTATGGGGATGAGGTAGGTCGACAGATTTTTGCATTTCGTTCCAGTCAGTGGCAGCAGAGAACTGGAAGGAAAGATGACCAAAGGAGAAATTGGCTTTGGGGTGACTAGTGAGATATACCTGCTGGAGCACGTGCTACGAGTGGGTGCTGCTATGGTGACCAGTGAGCTGAGATAAGGCGGGACTTTACCTAGCAGAGACTTGTAGATAACCTGTAGCCAGTGGGTTTGGCGACGAGTATGAAGCGAGGGCCAACCAACGAGAGCGTACAGGTCGCAATGGTGGGTTGTGTATGGGGCTTTGGTGACAAAATGGATGGCACTGTGATAGACTGCATCCAGTTTGTTGAGTAGAGTGTTGGAGGCTATTTTATAGACGACACCACCAAAGTCGAGGATCGGTAGGATGGTCAGTTTTACGAGGGTATGTTTGGCAGCATGAGTGAAGGATGTTTTGTTGCGATATAGGAATCCGATTCTAGATTTAATTTTGGATTGGATATGCTTAATGTGAGTCTGGAAGGAGAGTTTACAGTCTAACCAGACACCCAGGTATTTGTAGTTGTCCATGTATTCTAAGTCAGAGCCATCCAGAGTAGTGATGCTGGACGGGCGAGCAGGTGCGGGCAGCGATCGATTGAAAAGCATGCATTTAGTTTTACTTGCGTTTAAGAGCAGTTGGAGGCCACAGAAGGAGAGTTGTATGGCATTGAAGGTCGTCTGGAGGTTAGTTAACACAGTGTCCAAGGAGGGGCCAGAAGTATACAGAATGGTGTCGTCTGCGTAGAGGTGGATCAGAGAATCACCAGCAGCAAGAGCAACATCATTGATGTATACAGAAAAGAGAGTTGGCCCGAGAATTGAACCCTGTGGCACACCCATAGAGACTGTCAGAGGTCCAGACAATAGGCCCTCCGATATGACACACTGAACTCTATCAGAGAAGTAGTTGGTAAACCAGGCGAGGAAATCATTTGAGAAACCAAGGCTGTCGAGACTGCCAATAATGGCTGATCCCTGGCTCTGACCTCACTCTCTCAGGATATGCAAAAGAAAAACATTTTCATTTCACACCTCATGCTTGTACAGGTTCCCCACTTGTAAATGCATTGAAACAGGACAAATATAAGCACCCCAAATTGTTTCTTAAATGGAAGCAAACTAAATGTCAAGGGACTTTACTGAATTTGTCCAATAGAAACTATTGTTTAACTGTTTGGACTAATGATTCCACTCCAGGCCTGCTACTCAGTGACTATTTGATCTTATTCACAACCAACATGGTAAATCACCCTCCAAACAACCTAACTCACCCTCCAAATACACCTCTGCTATTTTCAACCAAGATCTCAGCGATCACTGCCTCATTGCCTGCATCCGTAATGGGTCTGCGAGCAAACGACCACCCCTCATCACTGTCAAACGCTCCTTGAAACACTTCTGCGAGCAGGCCTTTCTAATCGACCTGGCCGGGGTATCCTGGAACGACATTGACCTCATCCCGTCAGTAGATGATGCCTGGCTATTCTTTAAAAGTGCCTTCCCCACCATCTTAAATAAGCATGCCCCTCTCAAAAAAAATTGGAATAGATATAGTAGGAATAGATATAGTCCTTAGTTCACGCCAGACCTGTCTGCCCTTGACCAGCACAAAAACATCCTGTGGCGTTCTGCATTAGCATCGAATATCCCCCGTGATATGCAACTTTTCAGGGAAGTTAGGAACAAATATATACAGGCAGTTAGAAAAGCTAAGGCAAGCTTTTTCAAACAGAAATTTGCATCCTGTAGTACTAACTCAAAAAAGATCTGGGACACTGTAAAGTCCATGGAGAATAAGAGCACCTCCTCCCAGCTGCCCACTGCTCTGAGGCTAGGAAACACTGTCACCACCGATAAATCCACTATAATTGAGAATTTCAATAAGCATTTCTCTACGGCTGGCCATGCTTTCCACATGGCTACCCCTACCCCGGTCAACTGCCTGGCACCCTCCACAGCAACCCACCAAAGCCCCCACCATTTCTCTGTTACCCAAATCCAGATAGCTGATGTTCTGAAAGAGCTGCAAAATCTGGACCCCTACAAATCAGCCGGGCTAGACAATCTGGACCCTCTCTGTCTAAAATTATCTGCTGAAATTGTTGCAACCCCTATTACTAGCCTGTTCAACCTCTCTTTCGTATCGTCTGAGATTCCCAAAGATTGGAAAGCTGCCGCGGTCATCCCCCTCTTCAAAGGGGGAGACACTCTAGACCCAAACTGCTACAGACCTATATCTATCCTACCCTGCATCTCTAAGGTCTTCGAAAGCAAAGTTAACAAAAAGATTACTGACCATTTTGAATCACATCGTACCTTCTCCACTATGTAATCTGGTTTCCAAGCTGGTCATGGGTGCACCTCAGCCACGCTCAAGGTCCTTGACGATATCATAACCGCCATCGATAAGAGACATTACTGTGCAGCCGTATTCATCGACCTGGCCAAGGCTTTCGACTCTGTCAATCACCACATTCTTATTGGCAGACGCAACAGCCTTGGTTTCTCAAATGATTGCCTCGCCTGGTTCACCAACTACTTCTCTGATAGAGCTCAGTGTGTCAAATCGGAGGGCCTGTTGTCCGGACCTCTGGCAGTCTCTATGGAGGTGCCACAGGGTTCAGTTCTCGGGCCGACTCTCTTCTCTGTATACATCAATGATGTCGCTCTTGCTGCTGGTGATGCTCTAATCCACCTCTATACAGACGACACCATTCTGTATACTTCTGGCCCTTCTTTGGACACTGTGTTAACTAACCTCCAGATGAGCTTCAATGCCATACAACTCTCCTTCCGTGGCCTCCAACTGCTCTTAAACGCAAATAAAACTAAATGCATGCTATTCAACCGATCATTGCCCGCACCTGCCCGCCCATCCAGCATCACTACTCTGGACGGCTCTGACTTAGAATACGTGGACAACTACAAATACCTAGGTGTCTGGCTAGACTGTAAACTCTCCTTCCAGACTCACATTAAGCAACTCCAATCAAAAATGTAATCTAGAATCGGCTTCCCATTTCGCAACAAAGCTTCCTTCACTCATGCTGCCAAACATACCCTCGTAAAACTGACCATCCTACCGATCCTTGACTTTGGCGATGTCATCTATAAAATAGCCTCCAACACTCTTCTCAGCAAACTGGATGTAGTCTATCACAGTGCCATCCGTTTTGTCACCAAAGCCCCATATACTACCCACCACTGAGACCTGTATGCTCTCGTTGGCTGGCCCTCGCTTCATACTCGTCACCAACCCTACTGGCTACAGGTTATCTACAAGTCTCTGCTAGGTAAAGCCCCGCCCTATCTCAGCTCGGTGGTCACCATAGCAGCACCCACTCGTAGCACATGCTCCAGCAGGTATATCTCACTGGTCACCACCAAAGCCAATACCTCCTTTGGTTGCCTTTCCTTCCAGTTCTCTGCTGCCACTGACTGGAACGAACTGCAAAACCACTGAAGCAGGAGATTCCCATCTCCCTCACTAGCTGTAGGAACCAGCTGTCAGAGCAGCTCACAGATCACTGCACCTGTTCATAGCCCATCTGTATACAGCCCATCTATCTACCTCATTCCCATACTGTATTTATTTATTTTGCTCCTTTTGCACCACAGTATCTCTACTTGCACAACCATCTTTTGCACATCTACCATTCCAGTGTTTATTGCCAATTTGTAATTACTTCGCCACCTTGGCCTATTTATTGCCTTAACTCCGTTATTTGACCTAATTTGCACACACTGTATTTTGATTTGGTTTTCTTTTTTTTCTACTGTACTATTGACTGTATGTTTTGTTCATTCCATGTGTAACTCTGTGTTGTTGTATGCGTCAAACTGCTATGCTTTATCTTGGCCAGGTCGCAGTTGCAAATGAGAACTTGTTCTCAACTAGCTTACCTGGTTAAATAAAGGTGAAAAAAAAAAATCAAATCAAATCAAATCAAATTTGATTGGTCACATACACATGGTTAGCAGATATTGTTGCGAGTGTAGCGAAATGCTTGTGCTTCTAGTTCTGACAGTGCAGCAATATCAACAAGTCATCTAACAATGCCACAACAATTACCTAATACACACAAATCTAAGTAAAGGAATGGAACAAGACTATGCACATATAAATATATGGATGAGCAATGACTAAGCGGCATAGGCAAGGTGCTATAGATGGTTTAAAATATAGTATATACATATGGGATGAGTAATGCTAGACATGTTAACATCATTATTAAAGTGGCAATATTAATAAAGTGACGAGTGATCCATTAGTGGCCAATGATTTCAAGTCTGTATGAAGGCAGCAGCCTCTCTGTGTTAGTGATGGCATTATTCATCTTCTTGGTTGCCGCCTCCCTTCAATTAATTTTGGCTGCACAGAGACTGAGAAATGTCTCAGTACAGTTGGCACACTGGTAAGAATGTTTCATTCAGTATCACATGTATACATATGTTGACAAAACATTAGAAACACCTTCCTAATATTGATTGCACCCCTTTTGCCCTCAGAACAGCCTCAATTTGTTGGTGCATGGACTCTACAAGGCGTCAAAAACATTCCACACGGATACTGGCCCATGTTGACTCCAATGCTTCCCACAGTTGTGTCAAGTTGGCTGGATGTCCTTTGGGTGGTGGACCATTCTTGATACGCACGTAAAACTGTTGAGCATGAAAAACCCAGCAGCGTTGCAATTCTTGACACACTCAAACCGGTGTGCCTGGCACCTACTACCATACCCAGTTCAAAGGCACTTAAATATTTGTCTTGCCCATTCACCCTCTGAATGGCACACATCCACAATCCATATGTCTCAAGACTTAAAAATATATATTTTTAACCTGTCTCCTCCCCTTCATCTACTCTGATTGAAGTGTATGTAACAGGTGACATCAATAAGGGATCATAGCTTTCACATGGATTCACCTTGTTCGTCTATGTCATGGAAAGAGCAGGTGTTCCTAATGTTTTGTGCGCTGTGTATATTGCTGTGTAATTAAACATGTTTTTTTCACAACAAAACCAGATGAATTAATATATTCAACGATTTTAATTAATCTAAACATATTAATTTATATTCATATAAACATAATAAAACATCTCTTCAGTTTCAATTTTAAGTTTTAATGTCACGTGCACAAGTACAGTGAAAATCTCCTCTTCATCTCACCAAAATTGATATATGTTGGATACCAAAAATGTTTTAATTGGCTACAACAATGTTTGCTGAGCTGGTTGTCATTACTGCCTCTTCTAGAATGTATTTATGCTACAACATTTTTATGCATTTTTTTGAATCCATTCTCATCTTTTCCGCCTAGGTTTTCAGAACGTACGCCCATTGAAAAATCAGGTGTGTCTTGGGGTAAGGCCCGCCCCGTTTTACTTTACATGGCATTGTATGGGAATTTGATTGACAGCAGGCAGCAGCAGCTGCTGAACAGCCCAGACATTGCGCAGGATACAGTATAGCTGGGGAACGGCGAGAGAGTTACGGTAGTTTTCCTAGCACTTGAGTTGGTTTAGTGCATGAAATAAATGACTCTTTGGAAAAAGCTCATGTGTTAGGGCAGGGTTTTTGTCGGAATAACGCAAAACTGGATGAAGTTGCCAAACGTAAGTAACCTGGGAAAATGTATGGCTGTTTAGTGCAGTCAACAGTAGGCAACAAATATGGCTTCGTGTGCCTTTTCCTATTTGTTCTAAAAAATTGCGGTCCCATGCCATTCTATGTCATGGCTGTTCTGCTGAATTCATACAAGTGACAATTAGGAAGTTAGTTCCTTGTTCGCTTATCGGGCAGGGGGGGTCATTTTGGAGAAATAAAGCCAAGGATACGTTAGCTAACCAGTCTGCTAACGTTAGCTAGTTAGCTACCGAACTAAAGCGAACGGCAATGGAGCCAAAGCACAAAGAGTTGTTAGACCAATGCCACCAAAACTTGCTGGACTCAATAACTGACGCAGACCGGCTGATAGAGTTGCTGATACTCTCCGGTACTCTAAGCCAGCTCGACCGCTTCGAACTGGACCAAAACTGCTCTTCCAGCGCGGAGAAAGTGGACCAGCTTTTGAAGATGCTTGTGAACAAGGAAAGCGACCATTTCCTCGAACTGTGTGTGGCCTTGGAGAAGACGTACCCTGAGCTGTATTCTGCAGTCTTTACTAACGGCGGTGGACCCGTTGACCATTCGTCTGGTAAGATACCATGCACGCATGCAACACTTTTGCACATCAAAACGTATGAAGCATTCTTGCTACATTCCTCCACACAACATTAGAGATATTGAAGTGCTACCTATACCCAAGTCTCATAGTGCACTTACCGGGTGGTCTGCTGTGCAATACTTCTAAAAGCTATTCTACATAAGATAAAACTGTTTCCTTCCAACCCTAGCCACACGATCCTATGGATCATTGACTAGCTATGTCATTCTCATGTTGACATTAGGGGTGTTGATGTGCAGCATTCAAAGCCATATTCAAAGCCATAATACCAGAACTCCAGGTCCTTGTGTGGCCCTTGTGGTTTCTTTCAGGATGGAACTTTTTTGAAGGTGAAATATTGCTTTGGAATGTAAAATGTGATGCTGAAAAGAAAGGAACTTTGTTAACATTTTAGGTTGTTACCAAAGTTTGGTTCTGTTTCATCATCACATTGTTCATTCCACAGCAACATTTTACCTTCAAATAAGCAAATGATCACCAGCAGAGACATAAAGGCCACAGGCTCTATAACCAAACTCTTATCACTATTTATTATAGTCCATGTGGACTCTGCTACTGTTTGGCTAGGCAGTAGATGCTAAATGAACACACTTGCCATTCCTCCTTTTGAATGAGGAGCATGAAATATGTATTCCAGAATAACACTTCAGGGACCACCCATATATAGGTAACAACATATCTTCATTACAGTTGCAATGCACATATCATAGCAGCCTTCAAAGTGGGCATATTCTACAATGTATAGGATACAGATGGGGCAGTTCCACTGTATGTAGATATGCTTTTTTTGCCCATCAAACTATACTGAACAAAGAGGGCAACATGCAACAAATTCATTGATTTTACTGAGTTACAGCTCATATGAGGAAGTAAATTAATTTTGCCCGAATCTATGGATTTCACATGACTGGGAATACAGATATGCATCTGTAGGTCACATATACCTTTAAAAAAAGTATAGGCATGGATCAGAACCAGTATCATTATCTGGTGTGACCATTGTTTTTCCTCATGCAGTGTGACACATCTTCTTCACATAGTTGATCAGGCTGTTGATTGTGACCTGTGGAATGTTGTCCCACTGCTCTGTTATGAGGATTCGGGCCTAATGAATTTACTTCTTCATGGATTTTGGCCGGAACTGGAACATGTCATACACTTCAATCCAGAGCATCCCAAACATGCTCAATGGGTGACATGTCTGGTGACAATGCAGGCCATGGAAGAACTGGGACATTTTGGGGCAGTGCATTATCATGCTGAAACATGAGGTGATGGAAGTAGATGAATGCACGACAATGGGTCTGAGTTCCTCATCACGGTATCTCTGTGCATTCAAATTGCCCTGGGTAAAATGCGTTTGTGTTCGTTGTCTAGCTTATGCCTGCCCATACCATAACCCCATCGCCAACATGGGGAACTCTGTTCACAACGTTGACATCAGCTAACCGCTTGCACACACAACGCCATAGATGTGGTCTGCGGTTGTGAGGTCTGTGGGACATCCTGCCAAATTCTCAAAATGTATGTTGGGTCGTGGCTTATGGTAAAGCAATGAACATACAATGTTCTTGCAACAGCTCTGGTGGAAATTCCTGCAGTCAGCATGCCAATTGCACGCTCCCTCAACTTGAGAAATCTGTGGCATTCTGTTGTGACAACTGTAAAATTTAGTGGCCTTTTATTGTCCACAGCACAAGGTTAACCTGTGTATGACCATGCTGTTTAATCAGCTTCTTGATATGTCACACCTGTCAGGATAATCTTGGCAAAGGAGAATGCTCACTAACAGGGATGTAAACACATTTGTGAACAAAATAGAGAAATAAGCTTTTTGTGAGTATTGGAACCTTTCTGGGGTCTTTTCAGCTCATGAAACATAGGACCAACAGTTTCCATGTTGCATTTATATTTTTGTTCAGCGTAGGGGCGGCAGGGTAGCCTAGTGGTTAGAACATTGGACTAATAACCGAAAGGTTGCAAGTTCAAATCCCCGAGCTGACAAGGTACAAAATCTGTCGTTCTGCCCCTGAACAGGCAGTTAACCCACTGTTCCTAGGCCGTCATTGAAAATAAGAATTTGTTCTTAACTGACTTGCCTGGTTAAATAAAAATTCAAGTGTCCTTTTACTTTAGGTTTATTAGGGGAAATGAAATGCAGTAGCCTATTCTGTGTGGGGCAAAATGTGCACGTAATTTCCCAAGTTGTCATCAATATATTAAAATAATGTCATTTGCATTTATGTTTAAATAAAGGGCTTCCTGGCTTTTATATTATACGCTCACAGCCTAACTTGTTTCCATGGATATGCTCTCGGGGCTGACGTGCCCTTTCATATGGACACTAGCATGATGTGCATGCCTATAGCCTATAACTATGCTTATAAATCCATAACATGGTGTCAGTCATATTCTCTATTTTCCATTGTACAGTAGATTGCATATAGCCAGTACTATACACCCAGTTATTGTCCTACTAGACCAGTGGTCCCCAGTTACATTCAGCCGTGGTCTGTTTTTTAAAATATATTGGTGAACCCTGTACTAGACCATTTTTAAAATGTTGAATCTGAATGACAGTCATTCATTCAGCCTGTATGCACTTTCTCTAATGGAGGCTGAAACCAACCGTTCCCAGACAGTTTGAAGGTGGACTACAGTTGACTCTTGATAAATGCACATCGTATATTTGCACACCACACTCCGAGGGCCCTCAGTGTGTTGTCAGGAAAATAACCTCACACTCAACATCAACAAAACAAAGGAGATGATTGTGGACTTCAGGAAACAGCAGAGGGAGCACCCCCCTATCCACATCGATGGAACAGTAGTGGAGAGGGTAGCAAGTTTTAAGTTCCTCGGCGTACACATCACGGAAAAACTGAAATGGTCCATCCACACAGACAGCGTCGTGAAGAAGGCGCAGCAGCGCCTCTTCAACCTCAGGAGGCTGAAGAAATTTGGCTTGTCACCAAAAGCACTCAAACTTCTACAGATGCACAATCGAGAGCATCCTCTCGGGCTGTATCACCGCCTGGTACGGCAACTGCTCCGCCCACAACCGTAAGGCTCTCCAGAGGGTAGTGAGGTCTGCACAACGCATCACCGGGGGCAAACTACCTGCCCTCCAGGACACCTACACCACCCGATGTCACAGGAAGGCCATGAAGATCATCAAGGACAACAACCACCCGAGCCACTGCCTGTTCACCCCGCTATCATCCAGAAGGCGAGGTCACTACAGGTGCATCAAAGCAGGGACCGAGAGACAGAAGCTGTTTTTCAATCTCAAGGCCATCAGACTGTTAACTGTTACAGACTGTTACATACCCTACATTACTCATCTCATATGTATATACTGTACTCTATATCATCTACTGCATCTTGCCATCTTTATGTAATACATGTATCACTAGCCACTTTAAACTATGCCACTTTATGTTTATATACCCTACATTACTCAGCTCATATGTATACACGGTACTCTATACCATCTACTGCATCTTGCCTATGCCGCTCTGTACCATCACTCATTCCTATATCTTTATGTACATATTCTTTATCCCCTTATACTTGTGTCTATAAGGTAGTAGTTGTGGAATTGTTAGGTTAGATTACTCATTGGTTATTACTGCATTGTCGGAACTAGAAGCACAAGCATTTCGCTACACTCGCATTAACATCTGCTAACCATGTGTATGTGACAAATAAAATGTAATTTGATTTGGGATGTGAGTCTTTCCCTTTCTAGAGGATACGTATCTCGATACACTACCGTTCAAACATTTGGGGACACTTAGAAATGTCCTTGATATTGAAAGAAAAGCAAAAAAATAGTCCATTAAAATAACATCAAATTGATCAGAAATACAGTGTAGACATTGTTAATGTTGTAAATGACTATTGTAGCTGGAAACGGCAGATTTTTTATGGAATATCTACATAGGCGTACATAGGCCCATTATCAGCAACCATCACTCCTGTGTTCCAATGGCACGTTGTGTTAGCTAATCCAAGTTTATAATTTTGAAAGGCTAATTGATCATTAGAAACCCCTTTTGCAATTATGTTTGCACAGCTGAAAACTGTTGTCCTGATTTAAAGAAGCAATAAAATTGGCCTTCTTTAGACTAGCTGAGTATCTGGAGCATCAACATTTGTAGGTTCGATTACAAGCTCAAAATGGCCAGAAACAAAGAACTTTCTTCTGAAACTCGTCAGTCTATTCTTGTTCTGAGAAATGAAGGCTATTCCACGTGAGGAAATTGCCAAGAAACTGAAGATCTTGTACAGCGCTGTGTACTAGTCCCTTCACAGAACAGCGCAAACGGGCCCTAACCAGAATAGAAAGAGGAGTGGAAGGACCCGGTGCACAACTTAGCAAGAGGGCAAGTACATTAGTGTCTAGTTTGAGAAACAGATGCCTCACAAGTCCTCAACTGGCAGCTTCATTAAATAATACCCGCAAAACACCAGTCTCAACGTCAACAGTGAAGAGGGGACTCCGGGATGCTGGCCTTCTAGGCAGAGTTGCAAAGAAAAAGCCATATCGCAGACTGGCCAATAAAAAGGATTAAGATGGGCAAAAGAACAGACACTGGACAGAGGAACTCTGCCTAGAAGGCCAGCAACCTGGAGTCGCCTCTTCACTGTTGATGTTGAGACTGGTGTTTTGCGGGTACTGTTAATGTGCAAGATCAGGAACAGGCCGCCTACCTTGCATTGGTCAGCGCTCAAACATGGGCATAGTGACGTTACCCTGTGTATCTGAAAAGGTCCATATACAGTTGAAGTCGGAAGTTTACATACACCTTAGCCAAATACATTGAAACTCAGTTTTTCACAATTCCTGACATTTAATCCTAGTAAAAATTCCATGTCTTAGGTCAGTTAGGATCACCACTTTATTTTAAGAATGTGAAATGTCAGAATAATAGTAGAAAGAATGATTTCTTTCATCACATTCCCAGTGGGTCAGAAGTTTACATACACTCAATTAGTATTTGGTAGCATTGCCTTTAAATTGTTTAACTTGGGTCAAATGTTTTGGGTAGCCTTCCACTAGCTTCCCACAATAAGTTGGGTGAATTTTGTCCCATTCCCCCTAACAGAGCTGGTGTAACTGAGTCAGGTTTGTAGGCCTCCTTGCTCGCACACGCTTTTTCAGTTCTGCCCACATATTTTCTATTGGATTGAGGTCAGGGCTTTGTGATGGCCACTCCAATACCTTGACTTTGTTGTCCTTAAGCCATTTTGCCACAACTTTGGATTTTGATTTTCCCATGATGTCAAGCGAAGAGGCACTGAGTTTGAAGGTAGGCCTTGATATACATCCACAGGTACACCTCCAATTGACACAAATGATGTCAATTAGCCCATCAGAAGCTTCTAAAGCCATGATATCATTTTCTGGAATTTTCCAAGCTGTTTCAAAGCACAGTCAACTTAGTGTATGTAAACTTCTGACCCACTGGATTTGTGATAGTGAAATAATCTGTCTGTAAATAATTGTTGGAAAAATTACTTGTCATGTACTAAGTAGATGTCCTAACTGACTTGCCAAAACTATAGTTTGTTAACAAGAAATTTGTGGAGTTGTTGAAAAACAAGTTTTAATGACTCCAACCTAAGTGTATGTAAACTTCCGACTTCAACTGTAGGTTTACTGATTGTTTTGACTACCAAAACTATTGCTGATGGTAAACCTGAACCATCGAACTAGTGCCACTTTGCCAAGGCTACCAATATTCCCTAGGGTTGTTAGGCATGCAAAATCTCTTGTAGATCAATGACTTACAACACAGTTCCATGCTTAGTTTGACACTGAAGGAGAGGTATTTTCGGAAGAACTGGTGATTCTTAATGTTTGAATCGGTTTTCCAGACCTATGCATGCTCCATTTGGATCGGTTTAGGGTCCGCAGACCAATGCTGTTGTATCATTAAACATTTGAATCGGGGACCAATGTGTCTGTGAATTGTTACATTCCTAATATGCATGCATACACTTTAGTGCATACTCCCTTTTTAGTGTATTGCAGTTCACCGGTATCAAAATGCGCTTTTGAATGGTTGGTGATGCCATGCTTCATTTAGTCAGTGGCTGTGTGGAGAGAGGGGGCGAGGCGGAGAGGGATGTTTACTTATGGGCCCTTCCCAACAATGCAGAGGGGTGGGGGGAAATAATTATAACACAAGGAATGAGTAACTATAACTCATCACACAGGTGTGTTTCACTCACTGAACCATCTCTGTTAAACTTGCGACATTGGCAATTTGCACATTGCCACCTTTGTTTAATGCTGTAGACGAGCAGTAGCTGGACTGTACGTATGGAACTTCGACTGTGTCACACAAGGCACCCTCTTCCCTTATGTAGTGCACTACTTTTGGCCAAATCCCTATGGGCCCTAGTCAGAAGTAGTGCACTAATATGGGCCCTAGTCAGAAGTGGTGCACTACATAGAGGATATGGTTGCATGTTGTACGCAGTCCGAGTGGGTCCATGGTGGTTATTGACCAGAGGACTAGCTCTACTCTACTCTACCTGCCTGTTGTAAGGTGTCTCTGTGAGCCGTGTATTATCATGCCTCCACTGCCCTCTGTATTAACTCCTGCTCCCTCCCGGCTGCTGCTGCCTCAGCACACACACACACACACACACACACACACACACACACACACACACACACACAGGGAGAGCTGTAGTTGAGAGGTATTTTTGAATTATTTTCATTAAGTGCAGCGATTTAGGCTGACGCGATTCCTGCGTTTAACCAGGCTGGCTGGTGAGAGAACGGAGAAGAGTCTCCTAGTTGCTTCAGGCAGAGAAAGAAAGGGAGCGTAGAGAGGAGACTTAGCTCCTGTGTGATAGCAACCTGCTCTCAAGCCATCCTCTCATATTCTCATTTCCTCACTGGCAGACTCTCTCCTCCTTTCACTGAGACACACACACACACAGTGCATGCATCATACACTGTACAAACACACACAAGACACACCCCTTTGACTTCAAGGCACACACACACACTTGCAACACGTAGACCGTGAAGGCAGTGGAGGAAGAGCAGCGCTTTGGTTCTCCCTTCTCCAACCCTTCCAATATGGCTGCTGTGGGAAACCGAGAGAAATGTACCTTCATTTAATGCACCATTACACTAATGGGTTCTCAGATTATGAAAAGCTTTAATAAAGGTTCAAATCCAGGCATGTCACATTGTGCAAAATGCAGGGCCCTAATGCCACATTTAGTTTATTATGTGAATTCTTTCAATGGGGGTTTTAAATAAATCTGTCAACTGCCAATATGACAATTGTATTTTGTCAATTAGAGAATATATAGCCTAAGTAGACCACCGGTATCTTTGCCTTGTATAATAAACTATGCTTTTGTATTTCAAGCTGATTTCATTCGCACACATTTGGTGCAATAGGGCTAATCAAAACCAATTTCATGCCTTCTAGTCCCCTGCAGTGCTTTGTGGAGAGACTTCTCCCAGTCCCCTGCAGTGCTTAGTGGAGAGACTTCTCCCAGTCCCCTGCAGTGCTTTGTGGAGAGACTTCTCCCAGTCCCCTGCAGTGCTTTGTGGAGAGACTTCTCCCAGTCCCCTGCAGTGCTTTGGTGTTTCACCTATAGAGTAGTTCTACCTGTATAGGCCTTTCTCTCCTGACTGACTGACTGAGACATTGATTTAAACAGACACAAAGAGGAATGAGTTATGCACTGCTCCCTGACAGGAGCTCTCTCTGTGTATTGAAGATGGACCATTGCCTCTGGGCGACTGGGCTACACCTCAACTCGGCTCAGGTGTGTGCAGTGTACTCTGAAAACACCTCTGTTTTTACGCTCTACTGATTTGTGGTGAGCTGAGAGGCAGTCGTTAAGAGAAGGCCTCTCTTTCTGTCTTCTTTTTTCTCTAAGTCCTCTAGCTATCTCACCCACCCTCCCCGTTTCTCTCTTTCTATGCCTTTATCTCTTTTTTTTAGTCTCTTCCTCAGACTTTGCATCTGTTTTGAAGTGTAGCAGGCCCAAAGTTCCCAATCAGCAGCTTGCTGTTCTGTGTGTGTGTGTACGGACTAGGACAGGACCAGTGGGTCTGTCTGCCTGTCGACCAGTGTCCCACTCCCAGAAGCACATAAACCATGGGGACACAATGAGTTATGTCCTGACACTTTGTCACTGCTACTCACTACTCCCAACCCAGTGCTCTTATCTCTCTCCTGGGATCTGACTACTGTAGCGCCAAGCTACAATCGCTCTCTTTCTCCCTCTTTCTCTCCCAGCATGTCTCTAGATTAGGCCATCAATCCATCTGTCGTACACCCAGCCTGTCTGCTGGATATGATGTAATTTCATAGGCCTTATGTTATACTACATGTCACAGGGCATTTTATTATTGTCTATTGTACTGCCGTGGTGTATCCACTCCAGCATAACGGGTTACAACTAGGGGTGTGAAGTTGGGGTCCGTAACGTTAAGAAAAACCCATAAACAATTTTCCCCCCACATACATGATTTAAATCACAGTGAAGTTATCACAGTTAGTGAAGTACCGATATGACATTTTTGGCCGATTCCGATATTTTCCTTGCCAAAAAAAAACGATACTGATAACCCATATTTAACATTTTAGTTGCCTTTTAAGCATTCTAGTACAGTTTAATAGTTAACACACACACATGGACACAGCGTTCTAAGTCACTGCATCTCAGTGCAAGAGGCGTCACTACAGTCCCTGGTTCGAATCCAGGCTGTATTACATCCGGCCGTGAATAGGGCGACGCCCAGAGTTGTCCAGGTTTGGCCGGTGTAGGCCGTCATTGTAAATAAGAATTTGTTCTTAACTGACTTGCCAAGTTAAATAAAGGTTACACACACACACACCACAGTGACTAAAAAGTTATTTTGTTGGAATTTACGTATGTCCCCATTCACAGTAAAACATAATCAAAACCAATTTCTTTCACTTACTTCCTGTTCTGTTTCATTGTTCATTTTCAGTCGTTTCATTCTCAACCAGGGTTTCTTATACTATGGAACGCCTTTTGGGTCTTTGCGTGTCAAATAAGCTTGTTGACCAATCTGGACCTGAATATAACGCGCAGTCACATAATAATTCAACACGTTTATACATTTTTTACGTAGTTATTACACATTGATTACACTCACTCGTATTTCATATGTCACAACGATTCATCAACGTATGCTATGATGCTGGTAAATTTGTCAGTGCTGGTCATAAATAAAAGCTAGCTAGCTCATGGATGCAAACAATGTTCTTCACCATAAACACAGCAAAAATACATCTGTTTCAGTAGCTATAGTTTGCTAGTTAACTCGATAGCAGGTGTCATAATCTAAAATAACCCTAATATATTAGACGGTTCTTATTTGATTAATGGTGGTTGGCCCCATCTATGTGAAGCTAGCCACAATAAAGATTAGCCACAACAGTGGACTTTGACAGTGATGCAAATGAATACAAATAGTAGAATTATGCCATAATTGAATAGATCATGCTAAATGAGGTTGGAATGTTATATCAAATCAACAATAGACAATTTGTTAATTTGACAAAAACCTGAACTCACACTGGATGTATTATACTTTACAATTGCGTTGGGGGCATAGTTATTTCACTGAACAGCCTTCCCTATGGATTGTGGATCAATGACATCGGGTATCAGTCTATTCGGTGACACCCATAGAACATTGTCGTAGCTCTTATTTGGGGACTCTGAAACAACTGTGAATTGAGACACATTTATTGTCAACCTATGTGTATTGAACACTATTCCTGAGGAAAAACAATACTGTGTGGATATTTTGAAGTCTGATAACTCTGAGGAGGACTTTGGGGAAATTTTGTATTGAGTAGACTGATACCCCATTTCATTGATCCCAAATCCTTAGGTAAAGCTGTACGGGGCAATATGAATGTCAATGCACACAAAACGCTGACTGGGGAGGTGATTTCACACAGTCACAGTCCCGCGATAAGAGCTAAAATGCAAATATTTGCATAAACTCTTCACAGTTGTGTTCTGTGGGTGTCACCGAGTAGCCTGATACCCCATTTCATTGCTTCACATTCCAACCTTGTTTAATATCATCTAGTCTAAATATGGCATGACAACACCAATTTGTAACCATCTGCATCACTTTCAAAGAGGTACTTTTTTATTTTGAAGGCAAACTGAAAATTCCACTACTGTGCCAAATCCTTATTGTGGCTAGCTTCACAACATAACCCTGTCCGGTCGAGCCTCACTACTGTAGACAGAATAAGTTAGCTGGCTGCTTATAACGTTAGCTTTTGGCAACAGGGTTAAGTAGCTGGCTAGCTATTTATTTTCATGAAATGATCAACTTTAATAAACGAACAACAAGTGGCTACTCAGCTAATATTTACTCACAAGGATTCCTAAATCATTGCTGAGAATAATGAAAATGACTGCAGGTTCTACTGGTCATTGTTTTCAGACTGGTTGTATTGGTGCTAGCTACTGGTCCAGCAAGCTAGCTACCGGTCGATGTTGCGGTCGAGCAAATAATGCTTTATTACCAACGCAGTATTGTAAACACATAATTCGTGGTCGGTGTTTGCAGACTTTTTGTACAGCTTTGACAGTGCTACTGATAGTAGTGGTGGTGCTTGGCTTGCACGTGCAAATTTCATCTTTGAGTTGTCTCGCTGAAATGTTCTTATTTTTTTAAATGACTGCTGGACTTGTTGACTGCTCGATCCACACAGCAGACATTGTGGACTAGGTTAGGAATGCTGTGTTGCACGTATAGCGCAATATTTTACATAGCGTCATTACGTCATGTACCTACATTTTATATAGGTATGCACGTCAGCTTTGACATCAGTTATGCACATCGGCGTTCAACTAGACATCGGGCCGATAATGATCTTGGCATTTTTAGCGAATATCGGCCAATTCTGATATCGCGCATCCCTAATCACAATACATTATTTTCTGTGTTATAGCCTAACTAGACTATATGGCTATAAAGTCCTAGGGAAAGCTCTGCAATTTAAATAAAGCCAGAGAGGAACAGGCAAACTTTAAGCTACTTTGGTAAATTTGTGAGGCATGCTAGACCATTAAAACATGGTGAAATGCAGATTACCAAGACGTATGTGCACGGTTCTGCCTGCCCCTCCATTCTCGCCCTGGCCTGCCCCTCCTCTCTCGCTCTGGCCTGCCCCTCCTCTCTCGCTCTGGCCCTGGCCTGCCCCTCCTATCTCTCGCTCTCTCTCGCTCTTGTCCTGCCCCGCTCTCTCCCTCGCTCTGCCCCTCCCTCGCCCTGGCCTGCCCCTCTCTCGCCCTGGCCTGCCCCTCTCTCGCTCTCTGGCCCTGCCCCTCTCTCGCTCTCTCTCGCTATCGCTTTGTCCTGCCCCTCTCTCTTCCTCGCCCTGGCCTGCCCCTCTCTCGCTCTCTCTCGCTATCGCTTTGTCCTGCCCCTCTCTCTTCCTCCTGCCCTGGCCTGCCCCTCTCTCGCCCTCCTGCCCCTCTCTCGCTCTCTCTCGCTATCGCTTTGTCCTGCCCCTCTCTCCCTCGCCCTGGCCTGCCCCTCTCTCGCTCTCTCGCTATCGCTTTGTCCTGCCCCTCTCTCGCTCTCTCTCGCTATCGCTTTGTCCTGCCCCTCTCTCTCCCTCGCCCTGGCCTGCCCCTCTCTCGCTCTCTCTCGCTATCGCTTTGTCCTGCCCCCTGCTCTCTCCCTCGCCCTGGCCTGCCCCTCTCTCGCTCTCTCTCTCGCTATCGCTTTGTCCTGCCCCTCTCTCTTCCTCGCCCTGGCCTGCCCCTCTCTCGCTCTCTCTCTCTCGCTATCGCTTTGTCCTGCCCCTCTCTCTCCCTCGCCCTGGCCTGCCCCTCTCTTGCTCTCTCGCTATCGCTTTGTCCTGCCCCTCCTCTCGCTCTCTCTCGCTATCGCTTTGTCCTGCCCCTCTCTCTCCCTCGCCCTGGCCTGCCCCTCTCTCTCTCTCTCGCTATCTCTTTGTCCTGCCCCTCTCTCTTCCTCGCCCTGGCCTGCCCCTCTCTCGCTCTCTCGCTTTGTCCTGCTTTGTCCTGCCCCCTCTCTCTCTCTCTCGCTCTCTCTCGCTATCGCTTTGTCCTGCCCCCCTCTCTCTCCCTCGCCCTGGCCTGCCCCTCTCTCGCTCTCTCTCGCTATCGCTTTGTCCTGCCCCTCTCTCTTCCTCGCCCTGGCCTGCCCCTCTCTCCCTCTCTCGCCATCTCTTTGTCCTGCCCCTCTCTCTCCCTCGCCCTGGCCTGCCCCTCTCTCGCTATCGCTTTGTCCTGCCCCTCTCTCTTCCTCGCCCTGGCCTGCCCCTCTCTCCCTCTCTCGCCATCTCTTTGTCCTGCCCCTCTCTCTCCCTCGCCCTGGCCTGCCCCTCTCTCGCTATCTCTTTGTCCTGCCCCTCTCTCTCCCTCGCACTGGCCTGCCTGCTCTTTCTTTTTGCTAATGACGGGGCCAGTCTTTCGAGCACACAGGGTAGGCTACTCTTCGTTGCGGAGTGGGTGGGGGAGTTTTTGTCTCATAATATGAAATGACAGTAGGCTACCGATTTTATAGCCTATATCGATTCTCCTCTTCACATATAATGGTATGTGTCCCCTTGAAAGCGTCTTTGGCTACGGCATGTTTGTTTTTCTGTTTGGGTAGGTTCACTACACTTTTTAAACGCCGACACTAAACCTTCTCTGGAGACATGAACAGCATTTTACTTGTCTGTAAAGTAATGCCAATTCTGAAGCGGGATTAACTTCCATCACTAGGTAACCAGATCAGTCAGTCCTACTTTCTGCATGACACAAGTCATTTTCCCAACCATTGTTTACAGACAGATTATTTCACTTCCAGTGGGTCAGAAGTTTACATACACTAAGTTGACTGCCTTGAAACAGCTTGGAAAATTCCAGAAAATGTCATGGCTTTAGAAGCTTCTGATAGGTACACCTCCAATTGACTCAAATATCCTGAGGATGTATTTCAAGGCCTACCTTCAAACTCAGTGCCTCTTTGCTTGACATCATGGGAAAATCAAAAGAAATCAACCAAGACCTCAGAAAAAAGATTGTAGACCTCCAGAAGTCTGGCTCATCCTTGGGAGGAATTTACAAACGTATGAAGGTACCGCGTTCATCTGTACAAACAATAGTACGCAAGTATAAACACCATGGAAACACGCAGCCGTCATAACGCTCAGAAAGGAGATGCGTTCTGTCTTCTAGAGATGAACGTACTTTGGTGCGAAAAGTGCAAATCAATCCCAGAACAACAGCAAAGGACCTTGTGAAGATGCTGGAGGAAACCGGTACAAAAACATGTATATCCACAGTAAAACAAGTCCTATATCGACATAACCTGAAAGGCCGCTAAGCAAGGAAGAAGCCACTGCTCCAAAACCGCCATAAAAAAGCCAGACTACAGTTTGCAACTGCACATGGGGACAAAGATCGTACTTTTTGGAGAAATGTCCTCTGGTCTGATGGAACAAAGATGGAACTGTTTGGCCATAATGACCATTGTTAAGTTTGGAGGGAAAAGGGGGAGGCTTGCAAGTAGAAGAACACCATACAAACGGTGAATCGCGGCATCATGTTGTGGGGGTGCTTTGCTGCAGGAAGGACTGGTGCACTTCACAAAATAGATGGCATCATGAGGGAGAAAAATTATGTGGATATATTGAAGCAACATCTCAAGACATCAGTCGGGATCTTAAAGCTTGGTTGCAAATGGGTCTTCCAAATGGACAATGACCCTAAGCATACTTCCAAAGTTGTGGCAAAACAAACAATTTAAAGGCAATGCTACCAAATAGTAATTGAGTGTATGTAAACTTCTGACCCACTGGGAATGTGATGAAAGAAATAAAAGCTGAAATAAATCATTCTCTCTACTATTATTCTGACATTATACACTCTTAAAATAAAGTGGTGATCCTAACTGACCTAAGACAGGGAATTTTTACTAGGATTAAATGTCAGGAATTGTGAACAACTGAGTTTAAATGTATTTGGCTAAGGTGTATGTAAACTTCTGACTTCCACTGTACATACCCAGCGTCCGACAGAGCTGCAGGAGTTATGACCCATTTATGTTGGTTATGTTGTCTTAGTTTTGTCAAGGGGGGCTGAGGTTGTCGTGCTCTTGTTTAGTTCTGGAATTTAGGTCACTACAAACTGGAGAATTGGCTGGAGAATTCACACACCTGGAGAAATTAGTCCCTTGTCAAAAGCCAAAGGTGATGTAATCAGCAGGACTGCGGCCCCAGAGGACCCGAGCAATGCACCTCCGCTATCGAGATTTATGAGCTGCTAACGTAGTTCTTTTTTAAAAAACTTTCTCACTTATGTTGACTTCTAGTATTCTTCTGGGTTAAAGCACCACTAGCTTGGCAGATAATAGGCTGTGTGTTCGCTGTAATGCAAGTAGGAGCATTACTGGACCAGCTAGACTGCTGCTGTTCACCATTTCTGCTAGAGGGACAGCGAGCAGCTCCTCTCATTGCGTCTCAATATTCAGACTCTTTACCCCAGCCTAGTACCAGATCTACACTTGATCATTTTTATGCTAAATGCTAGCGACCATATGAGTTGGCTGTATTCCAAGATGGCATAGCAGTTCAGACGGCTTTTGTCCTCGTCTGGTCGTGTCCCATATATATATATAACTTTTTTCGCATACCTTTTATATATATATATATATATTTCTCCATAAACTCATCGTCAAAACACTCTCCTGCAACCCGCCTCGCCAATTTATAAAAAAAGTATTATTTACCTCAAATCTGTAATCCTCCATAGAAGCTAATCCAGAAGCTAGCCAGAAGATAGCCAGAAGCTAATCAGAAGCTAGTTGGCTTCTTTACTGGCTAATCGTTAGTATTCAGCTAACCACGGTTTGTGGTCATCAGCTAGCTATCCTTTAGCTCGAAAATCTATCTCCAGTTTTGTGCAGCTCGGAACTGAACATTTTCCTATTTTTCTCTCTATGTCCCTGAATTTCAACCGCTAACTCTGGACATTCATACCTGGATCTCGCAGCTAGCTAGCTGCTATCCATGTGACTATCGGCTTTCGTCGATTCCGGAGCAAACATCAATTATTCCGGAGCTAGCCAGATGAAGAGTTCCATCAATCACTCCTGGGCTGCGGTCACCTATCCGGACCAGTTTTGCTGCCGACGCGGAGCCCCACTGGGCCTTCACAACTGGACTGCCGACGTTGTCTACCCAAAGGAGTTATCCGGCTGGCTCCTCCGTCGCGACGTTACCTGAGCGCCCATCTGCGGTCCGCTAACCGTTAGCTGTCTTATCGGCTGCTATCTGAAAAGACCTATCGGACAATTTTTAAAATTATTTTTCTTTTTTTTCTCGGGCCTCTATAACTATATCTATTGTTATTTGTTGTTGTTGTGTGATTTGGATTCATCCCCTCTACCACACGGAACCCCACTGATCCTGCCGACGGAAACACACAAGGTGGCTGATAACATATCTCCATCCTATGCTAGCTTGCTACCGATGGCCCGGCTAGCTATCTAAATCGGCGTGACCCCAACCAACCTCTCTACTCACTGGACCCTTTTGATCACCCGACTAAGCATGCCTCTTCTTAATGTCAATATGCCTTGTCCATTGCTGTTCTGGTTAGTGTTTATTGGCTTATTTCACTGTAGAGCCTCTAGTCCTGCTCACTATACCTTATCCAACCTATTAGTTCCACCACCCACACATGCGATGACATCTCCTGGTTTCAATGATGTTTCTAGAGACAATATCTCTCTCTTCATCACTCAATACCTAGGTTTACCTCCACTGTATTCACATCCTACCATACCTTTTGTCTGTACATTATACCTTGAAGCTATTTTATCGTCCCCAGAAACCTCCTTTTACTCTCTGTTCTAGACGACCAATTCTTATTGCTTTTAGCCGTACCCTTATCCTACTCCTCCTCTGTTTCTCTGGCCCTGCAGTGCCTAGCTCCACTCCTATTCCCCAGGCGCTCTCTTTTGATGACTTCTGTAACCGTAATAGCCTTGGTTTCATGCATGTTAACATTAGAAGCCTCCTCCCTAAGTTTGTTCTATTCACTGCTTTAGCACACTCTGCCAACCCGGATGTTCTAGCTGTGTCTGAATCCTGGCTTAGGAAGACCACCAAAAATTCTGAAATTTTAATCCCAAACTACAACATTTTCAGACAAGATAGAACTGCCAAAGGGGGCGGTGTTGCAATCTACTGCAAAGATAGCCTGCAGAGTTCTGTCCTACTATCCAGGTCTGTACCCAAACAATTTGAACTTCTACTTTTAAAAATCCACCTCTCTAAAAACAAGTCTCTCACCGTTGCCGCCTGCTATAGACCACCCTCTGCCCCCAGCTGTGCTCTGGACACCATATGTGAACTGATTGCCCCCCCATCTATCTTCAGAGCTCGTGCTGCTAGGCGACCTAAACTGGAACATGCTTAACACCCCAGCCATCCTACAATCTAAGCTTGATTCCCTCAATCTCACACAAATTATCAATGACCCTACCAGGTACCTCCCCAAAGCCTTAAACACAGGCACCCTCATGGATATCATCCTAACCAACTTGCCCTCTAAATACACCTCTGCTGTCTTCAACCAAGATCTCAGCTATCATTGCCTCATTACCTGCATCCGTAATGGGTCAGCGGTCAAACGACCTCCACTCATCACTGTCAAACGCTCCCTGAAACACTTCAGCGAGCAGGCCTTTCTAATCAACCTGGCCAGGGTATCCTGGAAGGATATTGATCTCATCCCGTCAGTAGAGGATGCCTGGATATTTTTTTTAAATGCCTTCCTAACCATCTTAAATAAGCATGCACCTTTCAAGAAATTTAGAACCAGGAACAGATATAGCCCTTGGTTCTCCCCAGACCTGACTGCCCTTAACCAACACAAAAACATCCTATGGCGTTCTGCATTAGCATCGAACAGCCCCCGTGATATGCAGCAGTTCAGGGAAACTAGAAACCATTATACACAGGCAGTTAGAAGAGCCAAGGCTAGCTTTTTCAAGCAGAAATTTGCTTCCTGCAACACTAACTCAAAGAAGTTCTAGGACACTATAAAGTCCATGGAGAATAAGAACACCTCCTCCCAGCTGCCCACTGCACTGAAGATAGGAAACACTGTCACCACTGATAAATCCACCATAATTGAGAATTTCAATAAGCATTTTTCTACGGCTGGCCATGCTTTCCACCTGGCTACTCCTACCCCGGTCAACAGCACTGCACCCCCCACAGCAACTCGCCCAAGCCTTCCCCATTTCTCCTTCTCCCAAATCCGTTCAGCTGATGTTCTGAAAGAGCTGCAAAATCTGGACCCCTACAAATCAGCCGGGCTAGACAATCTGGACCCTTTCTTTCTAAAATTATCTGCCAAAATTTTTGCCACCCCTATTACTAGCCTGTTCAACCTCTCTTTCGTGTCGTCTGAGATTCCCAAATATTGGAAAGCAGCTGCGGTCATCCCCCTCTTCAAAGGGGGGGACACTCTTGACCCAAACTGCTACAGACCTATATCTATCCTACCATGCCTTTCTAAGGTCTTCGAAAGCCAAGTCAACAAACAGATTACTGACCATTTTGAATCTCACCATACCTTCTCTGCTATGCAATCTGGTTTCAGAGCTGGTCATGGGTGCACCTCAGCCACGCTCAAGGTCCTAAACGATATCTTAACCGCCATCGATAAGAAACATTACTGTGCAGCCGTATTCATTGATCTGGCCAAGGCTTTTGACTCTGTCAATCACCACATCCTCATCGGCAGACTCGACAGCCTTGGTTTCTCAAATGATTGCCTCGCCTGGTTCACCAACTACTTCTCTGATAGAGCTCAGTGTGTCAAATCGGAGGGCCTGTTGTCCGGACCTCTGGCAGTCTCTATGGGGGTGCCACAGGGTTCAATTCTCGGGCCGACTCTCTTCTCTGTATACATCAATGATGTCGCTCTTGCTGCTGGTGATTCTCTGATCCACCTCTACGCAGACGACACCATTCTGTATACTTCTGGCCCTTCTTTGGACACTGTGTTAACAACCCTCCAGGCAAGCTTCAATGCCATACAACTCTCCTTCCGTGGCCTCCAATTGCTCTTAAATACAAGTAAAACTAAATGCATGCTCTTCAACCAATCGCTACCTGCCCGCCTGGCCAACATCACTACTCTGGACGGCTCTGACTTAGAATACAAATACTTAGGTGTCTGGTTAGACTGTAAACTCTCCTTCCAGACCCATATCAAACATCTCCAATCCAAAGTTAAATCTAGAATTGGCTTCTTTTTTCGCAACAAAGCATCCTTCACGCATGCTGCCAAACATACCCTTGTAAAACTGACCATCCTACCAATCCTCAACTTCGGTGATGTCATTTACAAAATTGCCTCCAATACCCTCCTCAATAAATTGAATGCAGTCTATCACAGTGCAATCCGTTTTGTCACGAAAGCCCCATATGCTACCCACCATTGCGACCTGTACGCTCTCGTTGGCTGGCCCTCGCTTCATACTCGTCGCCAAATCCACTGGTTCCATGTAATCTACAAGACCCTGCTAGGTAAAGTCCCCCCTTATCTCAGCTCGCTGGTCACCATAGCATCTCCCACCTGTAGCACACGCTCCAGCAGGTATATCTCTCTAGTCACCCCCAAAACCAATTCTTTCTTTGGCCGACTCTCCTTCCAGTTCTCTGCTGCCAATGACTGGAACGAACAACAAAAATCTCTGAAACTGGAAACACATCTCCCTCACTAGCTTTAAGCACCAGCTGTTAGAGCAGCTCACAGATTACTGCACCTCTACATAGCCCACCTATAATTTAGCCCAAAGAACTACCTCTTTCCCTACTGTATTTAATTTATTTATTTTGCTCCTTTGCACCCCATTATTTTTATTTCTACTTTGCACATTCTTCCACTGCAAATCTACCATTCCAGTGTTTTACTTGCTATTTTGTATTTACATTCCCACCATGGCCTTTTTTTGCCTTTACCTCCCTTATCTCACCTCATTTGCTCACATTGTATATAGACTTGTTTATACTGTATTATTGACTGTATGTTTGTTTTACTCCATGTGTAACTCTGTGTCGTTGTATGTGTCGAACTGCTTTGCTTTATCTTGGCCAGGTCGCAATTGTAAATGAGAACTTGTTCTCAACTTGCCTACCTGGTTAAATAAAGGTGAAATAAAAAAAATAATAAATAAAAATAGCACTTGAGAGATCTAGAATCAAGTTAACTTTTGCCAGCCTTGACTCCTTCAGTGCTCAAAAATCTGAAATGACTGGATAGGTATAACCTATATATTTATCATGGCACCATGTTGTTGTAAACCTCTAAGTTATATAGAGGTTCCTCCACCTTGTTTAATGTTTTCAGATATTTGAATAATGAGTGAAGCGGCACTAAGCGAACAACCACACCACTTCTGTCTGTCATTTAGGATGATGTTTTGTTCTTCAGCAGTTTGGCTACATTCCACTGCTATATAGTACACGTATGCTCTGTGATGACAATCAGCTGTTTTATTTCGCAAAATTTGTTTCGTTTGAATTCTGACCTTCCGATGTCTCAGATTTGTTTCAAACTCTGTTCTTATTGGCCAAGTTCAGGTAGTACAGTGCCTTGCGAACGTATTCGGCCCCCTTGAACTTTGCGACCTTTTGCCACATTTCAGGCTTCAAACATAAAGATATAAAACTGTATTTTTTTGTGAAGAATCAACAACAAGTGGGACACAATCATGAAGTGAAACAACATTTATTGGATATTTCAAACTTTTTTAACAAATCAGAAACTGAAAAATTGGGCGTGCAAAATTATGTCCCTTGTCTGTGCTCTTGTAGAATACTGGTTGAGGGGTGGAGATGATGTAGTTAATTATTCCTTGCCCACGAGCATTAGGCCACCCATCAGAGATGATTGCAATACAGTCTGCCAACTCTATGATTTGCTTGACCTTCACTTGAACTCTGTTGAACTCTGCATCCAGCAAATGAGTAGATAACGCATGTCTGGTTGGAGGGGTGTATGCTGGGCGAATAACATTCATAAATCTCTTCCAATACACATTGCCTGTGAGCATCAGAGGTGAACCAGTTGCATACACACCTTGAGCAAGACATTCATCATCATTTCTCTGAATACGTTCCTCCATTGAGTGAAAAAAATGATTCCAGGAGGACCATGAGCTGTTATCGATAAGGTGTCTGATTCATCATTTTCACCTCGAATAGAAGTAGAGGAACTTCTGTCAGAGGTTGTTTGATGTGAGCGCTGAGGGAATTTTATGCACTTGGCCCGATGATACTGCATTTTGTTGCATTCTTCACATGCGATTTGGCACAGCATTTGCAAATGTCCACAGCTTTTCTTTCTACATTAGCTGCAATGAAATGTCTCCACACATCAGATAGTGCCCGTGGCATTTTCCTGTAAAGACTAGAAAAAAAATGGTTAAAAAAACCACAAGATTCCAAATACAGATTAATAATTAAGCATTTAGATTAAACAACTCCTTTTGTAAGATAAATGTTTTAAAATGAAACATGTATGGAAACAGGTGAATTAACACTCCTCAGTTAGCAGGCTCAAGCAAACTAACTAGCAGAAATTGTTAACAAGTTTTAAATGATTTAAATACATGTCGCTGTAGGCTACAATTGACTTGTTAACTAAAAATCATGTTTGTCACATATAATATATTCACCCCACCCAGTATTGTAATCAAAACTTACCAGAAAGCATGTAGTCCTTGGCTCAGACAGTGTAGTAGTGTGGGCTCAATAGCATCTCATTAGTGTGCAAGATCTTGAGAATCAGCTGCACATGTGATGCACTGTGCATGCAGAGGGTTGCATTTCCATTGAATTGGTGATAGTTTAACCAAAATATGCCACAAGACCTCGAATTGCCCCACAAAAAAAGGTTCACTGTTATAAGCTAACATTTTTTAAATGAATTTGATGAAAATTCCCCAAATTCCCGGGCTTAACTTCCAATGGAAAATTTCAGGAAATTTACCGGCAAGTTTCCGACCCTTTGCAACCCTAAGTGGTCGACATGGAGGGAGTCAGGGAGAGGAGATGGGCCTTTGTTCTACTATCCCTGTCTACCATCAGCTCTCACTTGGCTATACCCTACTTAAACAAGGCTGTGTTCAGGATCCCTACACGTCTTCCTAAAGTGTGCATTGCTCACACCCTCAGTGAAAAAACATTGGATGTTGTTGAAAGAAAGTGAACGAGTCCACACTTTCAGGTTGCATTCTGTTTCCCCACACTTCTTCCTAAAGTGTCCACTTACTCACCCCCACACGGCAAGTGCACACTTCATGATGGAATGGTAGAGAATTGAACTGTCTGCAGTCTAAGTGCCGAACAATAGATATTTTGCAGCTCTAATACATATACTATTTTTTGACGCCGTCAACTTGTTAACAAATCATCGGCCTGGCTGAATGAGGCCAAGGTCTAATTGCTATTGATGATTAAAGTCCTGTTTTAAGAGGTCTACCTCTGCCGACCCTTCTAACACCGGATGGCCTGCTACCGTTCAATATGCTACTGCATTCATTGGCCTGATAAGAGACTTCGTGTATACTGTCGCCACAGGTCTCAATTTGATACATTTCTAGTCTATAGGCTAGGCCTAGTTTTTCTCAATTTCCATACTGTCTTCTAACTTACTGTATCTTTATGTTTAACTTAGACAGGATATAACTGGCAAGCCGCTGGTATATGAAATCTGTAGTGAGCATTGACAATGATTATGATTTGGGCTACTCAATGTGGCATGACATGCTGGTTGGAGAGGGGACAGATTACTTAGAATCAAATTAATTTTGTGTTCTGGGGCTGGCCTTTTCAAATCACACATCTCCCAGACCTGTTCTTGTATCAGTAAAAAAACGTTTATTGAGCAGAAAAGCCTGACTTCCATGTAAGATGACTTATCCCCTAGCTGAGCCGCAAGAGTTCCAGTATAAATAAAAATGGTTAAGGGGGATACCTAGTCAGTTGTACTACTGAATGCATTCAACTGAAATGCGTCTTCTGCATTTAACCCAACCCCTCAATCAGAGAGGTGCGGGGGGCTTCCTTAATCGACATCCACATATTTGGGGCAAGGGGAACAGTGGGTTAACTGCCTTGCTCAGGGGCAGAACGACAGATTTTTACCTTGTCAGCTCAGGGATTCGATCCAGCAACCTTTTGGTTACTTGCCCACCGCTCTAACCACTAGGCTACCTGCTGCTTCCAAATCTGACACAATAATAAAAAGAAAGTGTAGCCTACTCCTTTTAAATGCATCTGGGAAAATTAGTCGAAAGTGTGCCTTCAGTGTGCAGCAGACTAGTAGCAGTGTGCTAGGCTATGTGCAGTTCTCATGTCAGCTAGAACAATGTGAATTCCTCTGTGTTCCCCAGTGGAGCGCAGAGGCTGAGCTTCAGGGAGTGTCAGACAATATTAAAAGCCAGTCACCTTTCTTCTACCTTCATTTTAATTTCTAATCTCGCTCTTTCAAATCTCCCCCCCTTGCTAATGAGGTTAGGTCTTGTGATCTGCAGGCTTGGCGTTGTAAGGGCTATAGCCTACACAGCAGATCTGGGATAATGGGATTTGATCAATGCCCTCTTGATGTTATCACTCCCTTGGTGAGATTTTTCTACCATTGAAATCCTTGGGATTTTTTTCGGGTCACCTAATTCAAATTTGTACAAAAACGCTTTGTTACCTTAAATGACGTAACTCAGATATAAAGAATGTAGAAACTATAATGGATTTATGTTTTATTATAATATAATAATTGACATCTATCAATCACCAAAATAAAAGCTAGACAGTCAGGGAGAATTGAGAATTCCCAAAACAATGAATTTAGCGGTAGATACTATGTTTGAGCAAAATAACACAGGATTAGCCATAGCAAAATAACACAGGATTAGCCAGAGCAAAATAACACAGGATTAGCCAGAGCAAAATAACACAGGATTAGCCCGAGCAAAATAACACAGGATTAGCCCGAGCAAAATAACACAGGATTAGCCCGAGCAAAATAACACAGGATTAGCCCGAGCAAAATAACACAGGATTAGCCTGAGCAAAATAACACAGGATTAGCCAGAGCAAAATGCATAGAATTGCAGGAAGTTTGCTTTAAAACTCAAATGTCTCCGCTCCATGCCCACCACCCAAGTCCCTTCTTTGATTCAGAAACAAACCCTGTCTTTGGTGTGTGTCATGACTGGGTTTTAGAGGACACACTTTAACCTGTTTGGGATAGGAGGCTGCATTTTCACTTTCGGATGAAAAGCATGCCCAGAGGAAACTTCCTGCTACTCAGGCCCAGAAGCTAATATATGCATAGTATTAGTAGTATTGGATAGAAAACACTCTGAAGTTTTTAAAACTGTTTGAATGATGTCTGTGAGAATAACAGAACTCATATGGCAGGTGAAAACCTGAGAAAAATCTAACCAGGAAGTGGGAAATCTGAGGTTTTGTAGTTTTTCAACTCATTGCCTTTCTAATATACAGTGTAAATGGGGTCATATTGCATGTCCTAAGGCTTCCACTAGATGTCAACAGTCTTTAGAACCTTGTTTCAGGCTTCTACTGTGAAGGAGGAGAGAATAAGAGCTGATTGAGTAAGAGGTCTGGCAGAGTGCCAAGAGCTCAGTCTCGCGCGCGCCCGTGAGGTAGCTGCGTTCCTTTTCCTTTCTAAAGACAAAGGAATTCTCCAGTTGAAACATTATTGAAGATTTATGTTAAAAACATCCTAAAGATTGATTCTATACATCGTTTGACATGTTTCTATGAAATGTAATATAACTTTTTGGACTTTGTCATAACTTTCGCCGGGACTTGCCCGCGCCTCGTGAGTTTGGATTTGTGAACTAAACGCGCTAACAAAAAGGAGGTATTTGGACATAAATTATGGACTTTATCGAACGTAACAAACATTTATTGTGGAATTGGGATTCATGGGAGTGCATTCTGATGAAGATCATCAAAGGTAAGTGAATATTTATAATGCTATTTCTGACTTTTACTGACTCCACAAAATGGCGGGTATCTATGTTTTTTTTTGTGTCTGCGTGCCGTACCCAGATTAATGCATGGTGTGCCTTTTTGAAATCTGACACAGCGGTTGCATTAAGGAGAAGTATATCTTTAATTCTGTGCATAACACTTGTATCTTTTGTCAAAGTTTATGATGAGTATTTCTGTAAATTGAATTGGCTCTCTGCAAAATCACCAGATGTTTTGGAAGCAAAACATTACTGAACGTAACGCGCCAATGTAAACTGAGTTTTATGGATATAAATATGGACTTTATCGAACAAAACATGCGTGTATTGTGTAACAAAGTCCTATGAGTGCCATCTAATGAAGATCATCAAAGGTTAGTGATTTAATTTGATCTCTTTCTGCTTTTTGTGACTCCTCTCTTTGGCTGGAAAATGGCTTTATGTTCTTTTTGTGACTTGGCTCTGACCTAACATAATCATGCTGTTCTTTCGCTGTAAAGCCTTTTTGAAATTGGTTACGATGGGTAGATTAACAAGAAGTTAAGCTTTAATTTGGTGTATTGCACTTGTGAATGTATGAAAGTTCAATATTTATAAAAAAAATTAATTTCGCGCTCTGCCTTTTCAGCGGATGTTGTTGAATCGATCCGATCCCTAAGAAGTTTTAAAGGATAAAGCTTAACTTTTTACACCCAACATTTTTTTCATGTAAATGGCTTTAGAAGGGTCCAGACACCTTTTGGGGATTTTCACATGTTTTAGAGAAACTTATCCTCAAATAGCAAATCACTTCCTCATCCTCCTTATTTAGTAAGGGGCCCCTAAAAAACAAACAAAGGATCCAAAAACAACCAAATAAGTTTGGGCAAAACTCTCAGTATAGTGATGCAGGTCATTAGATGTATTTTTCACATGAAATGGTTATTCCGAACTTCATCTGCAACGTTATAATCCATTTTGTTGTAACTCAAGCGATACCTCTCCGTCCATTTTACAGGTAACTGCCAGTGTAGGCTAGTGGTTAGAGTGTTGGACTAGTATCCGAAAGGTTGCTAGATTGAATCCCCGAGCTGACAAGGTACATATCTGCCGTTCTGCCCCTGAACAAGGCAGTCAACCCACTGTTCCAGGCCGTCATTGAAAATAAGAATTTGTTCTTAACTGAGTTGCCTAGTTAAATAAAGGTAAAATAAAAAATACATTAAATAAAGGGAACACTTGTGTAATGAGTGATACAATTTATATTGAAAGCGTGAGGTGCTTACCTTTTTTATTTTGGCAGTTACCTGTAGCAGCAGGCTACATGGAAAATGAAATGGCTCGAGTAGCGCAAAAGAGAATATAACATTGCAGATAAAGTTCTGAGTGACACAATTCTTTCATGTGTACAACATCTAAAGACCTGCATCACTTTACTGAGAGCTTTGCCATTTCTAAAATGATGTTTGGAGGTGTTTTTTTTGTGCTATTTTGTAAAAGTTATTTTGGGGGCCCCCATATACTACACAATGAGGATGAGGAAGTGATTTGCTGTTTTGGGGTAACTTTATCGAAAACATGTGAAATCACGAAGGTGTCTGGACCATTCTATAACATGCCATTTACATAAATAGATTTGGTTGTAAAAAAAAAACACGAAAAAACCCTCCTTTAATTGCAGTCTTATGCCTGCTTGCAGTGTGACATAGGCGCATCTCAGTTGATCACAATATACCGATTAGACTATATATAAACAGCTATATGTATATCTGTTTGTCTTCTTAATACTCAAAGGAGCAATAAACGGTATGTCTATATTCTGTACTATGGCAAACCTAACTGATTCTTAAAGATGACAACAGCAAGGGCTGCTCATTCAGTCTGTACTGAAGTAAACATTCCAAAGTGGAACACTGAGAATGATGACTTTCTAAGAACTCACTCCGCAAAGGGTTAAACTCCTATGTTGCTGCAGCTAGAGTTGTGATGTCCAGCAGCATGACCTTGTATAGCTCCCTCTATGGATTCCTCTACATGAAAAGGTAGCCTAGTGGTTAAAAGCATTGGGCCAGTAACCGAAAGGTCACTGGTTCAAATCTCCAAGCCGACTAGGTAAAATCTGTTTGTGCCCTTGAGCAAGGCACTTAACCCTAATTGCTCCTGTAAGTCGTTCTAGATAAGAGTCTGCTAAACGACTAAAACGTATAAAGATCAAATGAAATCTCCCTTGGGCGTAAAGGAGTCGGCATGATTCAGGTCGGCTAGGCGAACCAAACTAGTGTGCTCGCATACTCCCTTAAAAGACCATCACTTGAAAAACAAGAATAAAGCGGCAATAGTACTGTTTGTCCATTTTGAGATGCCGTTGCCAGTATGAACTACAAAAAAAATAGTCAAAATTAATCTAAGAACTCAAATCAGTCATTAGTTTCAGCTTTTTGTCAAGGAGCTCTTAATCATGCAATTTTACATCTAAGATGTTTGGTCCAGTATTTCTCAATGGAAAAAATGTGCTTGAAAACGAGTCGTCTCTCGTTGAGTGACGACAGTCTTTATTGAAGAATCCCTACTGTTGACAAATCACCAACAAAGGGGAGTAGACTTCAGTTAACGACTTTGGCTTGCCTTGAGAAAATGTTGTGCCCGAAAGGCGAAAAAACCCTTACCTAAGTCCAAAACAAACAACAACGTCATAATATATGCATGACCTTTTTTGGAACTGTTTTTGCTGGGAAGCATGCAGAAAGAAGCCTTTAGAAGTGTGTAGCACTATGCAAATATGGCATCATAGTCCTGAGTGCTGTCTCCATGTGCTGCTTGACTTAGAATGCGATTTTCTCCTTTCTAACTGTGACACACAACTGTTTCTAGCTTGACTAGCAGGGCCATACAGGAAACATACATCAAAGCATTGTACTAGTTGCATGGGGAGCGAGAGGGGACATGAATAAAGAGGAGTTAAAATCATAAGTACAGGAGAAGATATATTTGTCCATTTTTTTTCATGCATATTTGTATTGGGTTATGAAGCTAACTTTACAATACTAATTCATCGATTGACGAACCAAACCATTTTTCAAGAACGACTTCAATGTAAAACACCTGATTTCGGGGTCTTCTTTTTGACTGGTTACTGATTACTCTCTTCTCCACCTCATCACTGTCTCTGCAGGCTCTACATACAGTGTTCTCTCCACCATGCCCTCAGACTCTGAGAGTAGCAGCTCCCTAAGCAGTGTTGGTAAGTATTGGGCCTACAACATTTTCTGTGTGTATTCACCATGCTTCCTTCTTAACACTCACTTGGTGCCAGAGCTTGACAGGGGTCCAAATGACTCAGCATCACTGGGTGTTACGTAAACCCTTAAAGGCCCAACCTGATGCCAAGGATGGCACATAATCCTCAGAGTTCCTGCCTGTGTGGCTCTGCCTGCCTGTCCATCTGTCTCTTGGTCTGGCCCGCTCCTCCTTCTGTTTCTGTTCTGGGAAGTGAGGGAGGTAGAGAGAGATGGGCCTGTCTCTGTCTGTCGGCCTCCCTGACAGGCCTGCCTCTGTTCTGGGATGAGTGGAAAGGAGGTGTAAACTAAAAGAGAGAGGGTGAAGGGACGTAGAGGGGTCTTCTGTGAAAGGTGTGGCGTAGGCTTACATGCTGACCAGACACGTCGCGTGCGTGAGCGTCGCAAAATAAATGTAGAAATCCATGTTATTCAAATATTGTACCCACACTGTGCGCGCGCCAATGAGCCAAGGGATAAAATAGAACTCATTTCTATTTCTATTTCTGACGCTGAAAGTCCTGCCTCTCCCATCTCGTCATTGGTTTATAGAAGCAGGTACCCACGTGCCATCTCTTCATTGGTCGTCGTGGTAATACTATGCAGGTTTAGATGCGATCACCATATAATTTCAAAGATGAAAAAGCCTGGAAGGAGGAGAGATGACTAGAAACGATTCGGTTGGCCATTTTATGTGTGGATTAATTGTCAGAGTAGAGGACCTTGTGCATTTCAGGTAAAATAACAACTCAATGTTTATATCCCAGGACAAATTAGCTAGCAACTGCAAGATAGCTAAATAGGACAAATTAGCTAACAAGTGCAAGCTAACAAGCTAAATTGCCATACATGTTAAAAGCTTTTCGACCTGTCCCCAAATTAATTTCAGTGGTTCAGAGTTTGACTTGATATTTTAACCTGTGTCGTGATCACATTTGGTGTAGGGGGACAAAATTAATTTATGCACGATAGCGCACACGCACGCAGCCGGTTTGAGTTCTGTGTTAGTGCTGTGGCGGTTATGACATTTTGTCAGCCGGTGATTGTCAGGCAAATAACTGCCAGTCTCATGGTAATTGACCAGTAATTGACATAAACATGTTTTGAATCTCCTTGCTTCCACACATAGTCTAGAAGCCACTGATACAGACCTTTTTGAAACATCTACAATAAATCGATTTAATATAGCCTACACCATCACAATAAATTATTTTCGACTGGTCTAAAGAAACATGATATAAAGAAATGATGGTCTATTTCAGAAGAACAAAATATCATACTCTGAGTTGTCTTGTTCTGGCTATGCCATATGGCTGTGGGCTACACTAGTTCATTTAGCAGACAAGGTTTGCTTAGTATTCCGTGGCATTATTTTATAGTATGAAGAATACAATTGAACATAGCCGAATAAAATAAAAAATATATTTTCTACAAATGGTTTCCGAGGGAGTGCGGACATGCAGCTATTCTGTGTTGAGCGGTTAACAAAGAAACATGTCCTCCTATATGCGCAATTTAAGGTTATCTATGCAACGTTGGGCTATATGTTTGGATTTTTAATGCATTCTAAGGCTGCATGATGCGACTAATGATGATTTGAAAAAAGTAGCATGGAAGGCAGTGCAGGCTGTACACACGTCATCAGTCTCTCATTCACAATTTGACAAGCACTTGATAATATTCTCACCATGCCTCAAATTTCACGGCGGCATTCCCCTTGTGTGGCCGTAATGCCTATTTAAAAAAAAAAACATGACTTTTGCGGCCAGTGGCCGTTTTGCTTTTAGGCTGAATATTATAATTCCCTTCTCTGAGCTGCCGTGCTCCGAAGCACCTCACTCACATGGCTCTCTCAGATATCTCAATTCTTATTAGCCAATGCCTGTCACGTGATTGGTTCCTTCTCACCGGCATCTCAGCTAGAAGTAGACTACAAGTGAAGACCGACACATTGGGGACGCAACTGCACTTCCCTCTGATCAAATTCTGAGGCGCATATTGAAGATGTTTAGCAGAACTGTCCACATTTAGCCTAATTTTCATCAAGCAACAAGGTGAGTAAGCCTAACAAACAGCAAAAGTACTAGCCTATGTCATTCTACTGTGCCCCATAGTGCAAAAGTTGACATTCTATTGGTTAACTTGTCCTTCTGTGCAATAAATAAATATTCCAAACATGCTTTGGGACAGTTGTGTGATGCGATAGATCCAAAATTAATACAACCACTCGCATCAAACATTTTAAAAGCAATGAGGCTGATGCAACAGATCAGAACGTTTAGCTTAAAATGTTGATGAACTATTAGGCTATTTCTTCACATTATAAGTGCAGCAATGTGCTCACGGCAGTAGGCTGTAAGCGCGAATGTTCCAAAATGAAGTTCTCAAAAGTGAGCGCAAATGTGATTTATTAATGTAATCCTTTATTATAAAGGTGCATTTTTATGGTAAAGATTATCTTCCCCAAAGTTGAAACTCACGCGCCGACTATGTATGCCAGTTAGGCTCTACACCGACTGTCTTGCCTTACATCATTCACAAGCGACAATGCAGCGCTCACAAGTGATAGTCTAATATTGTCACCCATCAGACTATTCTGGATTTAATCTTGTCTTTACATATACTAAATAATATATGTGTGACATTTGTTTTGATTTAGAATGGACCATTATCATGCACCTGTATCGAAACGGGGCAGCGGGAAACAATACACTTTATCTTTGCACTTAAATAGTGAATGGAGGACGCTTTTCCCCGTGTGGTTTATTGTCATGCCAGCCATGTAGACTATACTCCTGCTGTAAAGGTAAACAATGTGCTTAATATTAGAAAATTTGAGAAATAAATATAGTAGGCATAGCCTATGGAAAGCTGTTGGATCCTCTCTTTAATGGAGGAAATCACTTTTCTCACGCAATTGCATAACCTATTGAAATGTTGCGCAACATGAGCTCATGGTTCTCGTGAACTGTTTTATTTAGATTTTCAATTATATTTGCATTGATTAGAGGGACAATAGAGTGCCAAGAACCAGGCAGTTACCACGTTTAGTAGGCTACTCATGACCAGCAGCAGCATCAGAGCTTGGAGAAGCCTAGTTACCGTGACTAAACGGTTATGTGGAATTTGACCACAGTCATAACTTGTGACCGCCGGTTTGGCGGTAATACAGTCATTGTAACAGCCCTTGGTAGGCTAACTAAACACGTCCTGTATCACACCGTAGTCATGTTTAGATGATCCAGGTGTTTCACCTATAGGTGTTCACAAGGAAGAGATGCAAAAAAAAAGGTAAAGGGATATTTGAAAGTATTAGGATAGACTATTGGCCTACAGCAGCTTAGTAGAAAAAACAAGCTTTTTTTCTTGATCTGTAGGTCAATAAAAGGATGGTACAAATTAGAGGTTGACCGATTAATCGGAATGCCCGATTAATTAGGGCCGATTTAGAGTTTTCATAACAATCTGAAATCGGTATTTTTGGACACCGATTTGGCCGTATTACATTGCACTCCACGAGGAGCCTGCCTGTTATGCAAATGCAGTAAGAAGCCAAGGTAAGTTGCTAGCTAGCATTAAACTTATCTTATGAAAAACAATCATTCAATCAATCATAATCACTAGTTATAACTACACATGGTTGATGATATTACTAGTTTTTCTAGCGTGTCCTGCGTTGCATATAATCGATGCGGTACGCATTCGCGAAAAAGGACTGTCGTGGCTCCAACATGTACCTAACCATAAACATCAATGCCTTTATTAAAATCAATACACAACTATATATTTTTAAACCTGCATATTTAGTTCAATTGCCTGCTAACATGAATTTATTTTAACTAGGGAAATTGTGTCACTTCTCTTGCAACAGAGTCAGGAGTCAGAGTATATGCAGCAGTTTGGGCCGCCTGGCTCGTTGCGAACTGTGTGAAGACTATTTCTTCATAACAAAGGCAGCCAACTTCGCCAACCGGGGGATGATTTAACAAAAGCGAATTTGCGAAAAAAGCACAATCGTTGCACGACTGTACCTAACCATAAAAACCAATGCCTTTCTTAAAATCAATACACAGAAGTATATATTTTTAAACCTGCATATTTAGCTAAAAGAAATCCAGGTTAGCAGGCAATATTAACCAGGTGACATTGCACGCAGAGTCAGGGTATATGCAACAGTTTGGGCCGCCTGGCTCGTTGCGAACTGATTTGCCAGAATTTTACGTAATTATGACATAATATTGAAGGTTTTGCAATGTAACAGGAATATTTAAACTTATGGATGCCACCCGTCAGATAAAATACGGAACGGTTCCGTATTTCACTGAAAGAATAAACGTCTTGTTTTCGAAATGATAGTTTCCGGATTCGACCATATTAATGACCTAAGGATCGTATTGCTGTGTGTTATTGTGTTGTAATTAAATCTATGATTTGATAGAGCAGTCTGACTGAGCGATGGTAGGCAGCAGCAGGCTTGTACGCATTCATTCAAACAGCACTTTCGTGCATTTTGCCAGCAGCTCTTCAAAATGCTTCAAGCATTGAGCCTTTTACGACTTCAACCCTATCAACTCCCGAGATTAGGCTGGTGTAACCGATGTGAAATGGCTAGCTAGTTAGCGAGGTGCGCGCTAATAGCGTTTTCAATTGGCGACGTCACTCAGTCTGAGACTTGGAGTAGTTGTTCCCCTTGCTCTGCAAGGGCCGTGGCTTTTGTGGAGCGATGGGTAACGATGCTTCGAGGGTGGCTGTTGTCGCTGTGTTCCTGGTTCGAGCCCAGATAGGGGCGAGGAAGGGGACGGAAGCTATACTGTTACACTGGCAATACTAAAGTGCCTATAAGAACATCCACATGTCAAAGGTATGTGAAATACAAATGGTATAGAGAGAGAGAGAGAGAGAGAGAGAGAGTCCGATAATAACTACAACCTAAAACTTCTTACCTGGGAATATTGAAGACTCGTGTTAAAAGGAACCACCAGCTTTCATATGTTCTGAGCAAGGAACTTAAACGTTAGCTTCCTTACATGGCACATATTGCCCTTTTACTTCCTTCTCCAACACTTTGTTTTTGCATTATTTAAACCAAATTTAACACATGTCATTATTTATTTGAGGCTAAATTGATTTTATTGATGTATTATATTAAGTTAAATAAGTGTTCATTCAGTATTGTTGTAATTGTCATTATTACAAATACATTTTAAAAATCGGCCGATTAATCGGTATTGGCTTTTTGGTCCTCCAATAATTGGTATCGGCATTGAAAAATCATAATCGGTCGACCTCTAGAACAAATGTCATAATCGTAGCTAAGGGAACAGGGGAAATTATTAATTTCAATGTAGACTATTAATCTTTTATTTTCTACTTCCTCAATTTACCTTTTAAATTGTCTTTTTGTACGACTACACGAATCTGTTGCTTAATGCAACGCGATAAAAGTGCCCCAGAGACTCTGCATAAGCCAGCCAGACAAAAAGTACCGGAAATATGTTTTATCAGATATAAATATTATCTCTAGTATGTTGCTGTCTGAGATTACCAGCATTGTTGCCTTGTGGATCTGAGGCTATTCTTGGAAAATTTGGATATTTTCATGGAAAATATTAGAGGAATTTCATATCAGAATATGCTGTGCTAAAGCAGATCTTTGATAATGAATTGGTTGAGAATGTCAAGGACAAGGCCTCAACCACTTTAGGTTTGTTTTGTCATAGTCCAGACTTGCTGTGTTGCATTTAATCATAATTTTCTGTCCCAGTCTGCTGGTGGTGATAACTGAGTTTTTGAGGAACATTGCACTCATATCCAACATTAATACAGTATTAGGCCAGTCTAGTAGAAGTTGACAAAGTTGCATGAGGTTCAAGTGAGGTTACTCTTTCCTGTTTGTTAGCTGAATTCCTAACTTGGGATTTATGTGCCTTATCTCAGCCTTCACCTGAATAATACATTAATGTCAACTTGCAAGTCTAATTCTTGTTTATGTAAATAACCTGTTTAACTCAAGTCAGATGTGGTAGACCTATGGCCTGTGGTATAACCCTATTTTACCCAGAATGAGACACAGGAGAAGAATCACTTCAAGTTAGAGGTTATCCAATCAATTCTCGCTGAACTCTAGTGTTCTTCCAATATGAAGGACTGCGCTTATAAAATGTTTCTTTATAACCTTTGGTATTTCTGTGTTTGGTTGATATTATGATGCAAGCGTCCATTTCATCTTCTCCCAACCCCTCCCCTTCCTGTCCCATGAATTCCGGTGGCGGTGAGCTGCTCTTGCCCGTGGTGACATACTCACTGTTGCAGGTTCACCCCCCGGTACCGGTAACGGCTCAGCCTCGTCTCCGCCCCCAGCCCTCAACGACAACCGGCCAGCTGGTGACAACCTGCACACCATCCTGTTCCAGCTGCGCCAGGTGACCCGTGAGAGGGACGAGCTCCGCAAGCGCCTGGCCCTGGCATCACCCGGCACCACCTTCGACGACTGCAGGTACAGACATCCTCCACCCACCACATGACTGAGGAGACGGAAGAGCAGAGTGGATAGTCTTTATTCTGTAAATCAATGTATTAATCCAACAAATGGTCAAATACAACATCTATATATAAGTAGAGTAGATCATCTTTCCTGAATGTCTCTATGCAACAAGTAGTCAAAATGCAAGATTTAGACAGAATACCGTCTAGCTAATCATAAAATTCAAGGAAATCAGCCATTGTTGTGCTGTCCCTAAGCACCTGAACTACATCACACGTGGTCTGCTACAATAGACACTAAAATTTTGTTAATTTCTCTCTGTCGGTCATTACTTTCAGGATAATGACCTGTAGGTTTATGATTGGTCATGTTTACAAACATTTTTATGAAGCATTCTGTTTCCAGAAGCCAGTGTACAGAATCTAGAGGGTTGCACAATAGTGAGTTAATCTCTCATAGGCAGACGTGCTCTCAGGGAAAAGTGCTACAATCCAATGATTTTAGTCAACAAACTGCTGACACATCTATGAAGAGTAGTCTGAAAGTTGCAAAGTAGCCCTGCCTCTGAGTGTATTTAAGGTCCTATCAAGTCTCTTGCCCTCCCTGTCATCTGGCTTTACGATCAGTACTGTTGACATAAATTGATACGCAACCATCCTGTTCAGTTTATGAAAGCCCTCGTGAGTTCCGGGTACCAGGTTGTTTAAAACGCAATTCAGAACAGGGAGGGATGCCTAGTGGATTTGAAGTGTAGGAGAGAGAGGTATAGTTTGACATGACTCAGTTATGACATTTTACCATTTTAATTAGAGGTACTTTGAATTTAACCAAATGTACCAAGACAATCACAAGACAATCAAATTCCAGTCTGCGTGCAAATTAGGAACCCTTCATACAGTTTGCTGAGCTCTGCAGCTCTGGGTTGACTCATGGATGCATTTTCCTTTGGCTCCTCTGCATTTTGATGCAAAGCAACTGCATGCCTTGGTTCTATCTAACTCTTATATCTAAACTGACATTGGGCTGCCCTTGTAGACCAGGTCTCAGTTGGTAGTTCTTATGTAGTGTAGCATCTTATTGTCTCGTCTCCCCAAAGGCCAAATTCCAAAGCCAGCCATGATTACGAGCGTCTGAAAAACCAGTGTATGGGGGCCATGGCAGATCTCCAGACTCTACAGAACCAACACACCAAGACTCTGAAGAGATGTGAGGAGGCCGTCAAGGAGGCTGACTTCTACCAGTGAGTACCACCATCACGTCACTGATTGGGTGGGTGGGTTGGTCGACTGACTGACTGGGTTGTTGAAAGAAAGACGTGTCATGTCTGGGTAGAGGTGGACCTTTAGTGGTCCTAGACGACACTTCCCAGCCTAATGTCAGGAATCCTCTGTTCCTCTACTGTTTCTGAATAGACTGTAATTAGATGGGAATAATGAGAGGTTGTATGGCATCATGGTTTTACTCACTTAGACTGGGGAAGTGCCTGGTGCTGCAATTACACTAATTGAAAGAACATTGATGTGCTAATGGTGTGTTTTTATTGAAATGTAATGGGGATTATCTGATTTAAGGAGTTGTAGATCTGCCAAATCTGTTCAACTTTTTAGAGTACTAGACGCGCGCGGCAAATTGGAGATTCAACTCGTGCTTGTAGCACCGCTCAGAATTGGTGTTTCCCCCCCCTCCACTCTCATGCGCGCTCAGTTTGTGAGTCTATAGAAGGATTGCCTCTGTAGCTAATACCAGACACTCATTCATTCTTCATCGCGCAGTCTCCTAAACTCCCCACTCCATTTCATGCCAAGATGTTTATATTACTTTTTGTTTTATTATACTTCTATAGTGCTTTTTGTGATGTGGATCACAGTTAGTAATTACAGTTAGTCTATCAGGTTGCGTGATCCTTGTAATGTTACGTGGAAAATACACCTAATGGATGCAGAATTAAATGTCCATGACACTCGCGCACATGCGACCAGTTATTTTTCGTATTTGCATTTAAATGTCTTTCACTAGCAAATGCGAGTGAACTGCTGGCACTTTAAAACCCACTGAATGTCCATCTTATGTTCGCAAACGTTAACTTGAAACAATTAGTGTTTACCTTTCCACAACACATGTAGTCGATAAGGGATTTGTCCATGTGTTTACCTCCAGCGGACAGTCCGCAAACTCAACATCACAACAAACAGGAGGGGCAGACACCGGGCAGCTACGTTGAATAATGATGTATTTAACTCCATGTCCCTTGACACAAACTGTCTGTGTGTTGCAACTCGAAAATCAGGATGTTAGATTTACTCTGTGGATGTATTTTATTCAAATGTAAAGAATAAAATAAATCCAGGCCTATTCATTTCTGCGTACTTTTAACTCGGATCTCACACCTTCGTACATGGACAGAGAATTGTGTAGTTGTTACGCATAATGCGTCCATGTTGGCAGGTCTATCATTTATAGTCAATTGATAATGGATTGCTATCAAGTTATGTTCTATAGGCCTACCAAATGCTTTAGTCAACTGACAGTATGTGTACCTGTCATGCTTTTAATCACTTACCAGAGTAAAAAAAATATATATATAATACATTTTTAAAGCTTTATTTAACAAGGCAAGTCAGTTAAGAACAAAGTCTTATTTACAATGACGGCCTAGGAACAACTGCCTGTTCAGGGGCAGAACGACAGATTTTTAACTTGTCAGCTCGGGTATTCCATCTAGCAACCTTTCGGTTACTGGCCCAACGCTCTAACGGCTAGGCTGCCTGCTGCCATAGGTAGCCTATATGTGGTAATCCATGGCATTAAATCCAGGCATGGAAGGTGTGTGCGTGCATGCAATTAAAGGGATAGTTTGTGGATACCATTTGTATGTCGCTTTGTCCAGTATGAAGGAAGTAAGGGGTAATTTTGTGAGCCACTGCTAACTAGATTAACGCAAAGACTGGAAGCTAGCTATCTGTGCCTGACTATTTCCAGTCTTTGCACCTAAGCTTGTTAGCACTGTCTCTGGAAACTAAACTCAGCAAAAAAAGAAAGTCCTCTCACTGTCAACTGCGTTTATTTTCAGCCAACTTGACATGTGTAAATATTTGTATGAACATAACAAGATTCAACAACTGAGACATGAACTGAACAAGTTCCACAGACATATGACTAACAGAAATGGAATAATGTGTCCCTAAACAAAGGGGGGGTAAAAATCAAAAGTAACAGTCAGTATTTGGTGTGGCCACCAGCTGCATTAAGTACTGCAGTGCATCTCCTCCTCATGGACTGTACCAGATTTTCGAGTTTTTGTCGTGAGATGTTACCCCACTCTTCCACCAAGGCACCTGCAAGTTCCCGGACATTTTTGGGGGGAATGGCCCTAGCCCTCACCCTCTGATCAAACAGGTACCAGATGTGCTCAATGGAATTGAGATCCGGGCTCTTCGCTGGCCATGGCAGAACACTGACATTCCTGTCTTGCAGGAAATCACACACAGAACGAGCAGTATGGCTGGTGGCATTGTCATGCTGGAGGGTCGTGTCAGGATGAGCCTGTAGGAAGGGTGTCTTCCCATGCACAGCATTGAGATTGCCTGCAATGACAACAAGCTCAGTCCGATGATGCTGTGACTCACCTCCCAAGACCATGACGGAACCTCTCTCCACGATCCCGCTCCAGAGTACATGCCTCGGGGGAACGCTCATTCCTTCGACAATAAACGCAAATCCGACCATCACCCCTGGTGAGACAAAACCGCGACTCGTCAGTGAAGAGCACTTTTTCCAGTCTTGTCTGGTCCAGCGACAGTGACGGTGATGTCTGGGGAGGACCTGCCTTACAACAGGCCTACAAGCCCTCAGTCCAGCCTCTCTCAGCCTATTGCGTACAGCCTGAGCACTGATGGAGGGATTGTGCATTCCTGGTGTAACTCGGGCAGTCGTTGTTGCCATCCTCTACCTGTCCCGCAGGTGTGATGTTTGGATGTACCGATCCTGTGCAGGTTTTATTACACGTGGTCTGCCAGTGCAAGGACGATCAGCTGTCCGTCCGGTCTCCCTGTGGCGCTGTCTTAGGCGTCTCACAGTATGGACATTGCAATTTATTGCCCTGGCCACATCTGCAGTCCTCATGCCACCTTGCAGCATGCCTAAGGCACGTTCATGCAGATGAGCATGGACCCTGGGCATCTTTCTTTTGGTAATTTTCAGAGTCAGTAGATAGGCCTCTTTAGTGTCCTAAGTTTTCATAACTGTGACCTTAATTGCTTACCATCTGTAAGCTGTTATTGTCTTAACGACCGTTCCACAGGTGCATGTTCATTAATTGTTTATGGTTCATTGCACAAGCATGGGAAACAGTGTTTAAACCCTTTACAATGAAGATCTGTGAAGTTATTTGGATTTTTACAAATTATCTTTGAAAGACAGGGTCCTGAAAAGGGGACGTTTCTTTTTTTTGTTGAGTTTACCTCTAGCTTCCTTCATACTGGACACAGAGACATAAAAATGCTATCCATGAGTTCATCTGACTCTGGGGAAGTAGAGACAGGGCTCCATTGCCAAAATCCTGAACTATAATTTTAAGGTTGTGTGTGTGTGTGTTGTGAACAAGAATGAATGAATAAAGCCAAAGTCAAGTTTGGGTGGCAGAAATTGAGCTTCAAGTAGACCTATAGATATTCTACCATTTAAATAATGAAGCATGGTGAAGCAACGTTGCCATAGACTATGTTGACCTTTAGGTTATTGGTTAGGCTACAGGGAAATACTTTAGCTCATAGATAGGTTACATCTGAGCCGCTTCAATATATCTAATTGCTTTGTACTACGTAGGTCTATCGATTGCACATATGAAAGTGATGTCAATCTTTAGCCTAATAATCAAACTATTATATAATTTTGTTATCTCAGTTTTCATTGCTTGCTTCGCTTGTTTATAACATTGTAAACGTTTTAGTCTATTTATATTCAACTATGAAGTTTTTGGCGGTCACAGAGACATCTTCATTCTTTGTCTAACTGAGGTCTTCTGTGTGTAAAGTGACAGTGATCTAACGACACACTGAGCTGTTGTAAGAGTGCTCTGAGGCAGGCGTTACCCTACGAGCGATTTCAAGTCCACCATTTAATAAAAATGGTTTTGGGAAGTGGGCCCAGGACAGGCGTCTGTTTTTATTTATTTTTATCTCACCTTTATTTAACCAGGTAGGCCAGTTGAGAACAAGTTCTCATTTACAACTGCGACCTGGCCAAGATGAAGCAAAGCAGTGCGACAGAAACAACAACAGAGTTACATGGAATAAACAAGCGTACAGTCAGCACTGGCATGAGGAGGTATGGCAATAAATAGGCCATAGGAGAGAATAATTACAAATTTAGCAGATTAACACTGGAGTGAAAGATGAGCAGATGATGGTGTGTAAGTAGTGATAGAGGTGTGTAAAAGAGCAGCAAAGTAAATAAAAACTATTTGGGGATGAGGTAGTAAGATTGGGTGGGCTATTTACAGATGGACTATGTACAGCTGCAGCGATCGGTTAGCTGCTCAGATAGCTGATGTTTAAAGTTAGTGAGGGAAATGTAAGTCTCCAGCTTCAGTGATTTTTGCAATTCGTTCCAGTCACTGGCGGCAGAGAACTGGAAGGAAAGGTGGCCAAAGGAGGTGTTGGCTTTGGGGATGACCAGTGAGATACACCTGCTGGAGCACGTGCTACGGGTGGGTGTTGTTATCGTGACCAGTGAGCTGAGAGAAGGCAGCGCTTTACCTAGCATAGAATTATAGAAGACCTGGAGCGGTCTGGTGACGAATATGTAGCGGGGGCCAGCCAACGAGAGCATACAGGTCGCAGTGGTGGGTGGTATAAGGTGCTTTAGTAACAAAACAGATGGCACTGTGATAGACTGCATCCAATTTGCTGAGTAGACTATTGGAAGCTATTTTGTAGATGACATCGCCGAAGTCGAGAATCGGTAGGATAGTCAGTTTTACTAGGGTATGTTTGGCAGCGTGAGTGAAGGAGGCTTTGTTGCGACATAGAAAGCTGATTCTAGATTTGATTTTTGGATTGGAGATGTTTGATATGAGTCGGGAAGGAGAGTTTACAGTCTAGCCAGACACCTAGGTATTTGTAGTTGTCCACGTATTCTAGGTCAGAACCGTCCAGTGATGCTAGTCGGGTGGGTGGGTGCGGGCAGCTGAAAAGCATGCATTTGGTTTTACTAGCGTTTAACAGCAGTTGGAGGCCACGGAAGGAGTGTTGTATGGCATTGAAGCTCGTTTGGAGGTTAGTTAACACAGTGTTCAAAGAAGGGCCAGATGTATTCAGAATGGTGTCGTCTGCGTAGAGGTGGATCAGGGAATTACCCGCAGCAAGAGCGACATCGTTGATATATACAGAGAAAACAGTCGGCCCGATAATTGAACCCTGTGGTACCCCCATAGAGACTGCCAAAGGTCCGGAAAACAGGCCCTCCGATTTTACACACTTAACTCTATCTGCGAAGTAGTTGGTGAGGCAGTCATTTGAGAAACTATGGTTGTTGAGTCTTGGTATAGACCTGGAAAGTATGACAGAACGTTGCAAGCTATCTTTGCAGTAGATTGCAACTCCGGCAGTTCTATCTTGACGGAAAATATTGTAGTTGGGTATGGAAATCTCAGAATTTTTGGTGGCCTTCCCAAGCCAGGATTCAGACATGGCAAGGGCATCGGGGTTGGCGTAGTGTGCTAAAGCAGTGAGAAAAACAAACTGGAGGAGGCTTCTGATGTTAACATGCTTGAAACCAATGCTTTTCGATTACAGAAGTCAACAAATTAGAGTGCCTAGGGACACACATGGCCTAGGTTAGCCTGCACATCACCCGAGGAACAGAGTAGGATGATGGTACGGCTAAAGGCTTGCAAAACTGGTCGTCTGGTGCGTTGTGGACAGGGAATAAAAGAAGCAGATTTCGGGGCGTGGTAGAATAGATTCAGGGCATAATGTGCAGATGGGTATGGTGGGGTGCGGGTACAGTGGAGGTAAGCCCATGCACTGAGTGATGATAAGAGAGGTTGCATCTCTGGACATGCTGGTTATACTGGGTGAGAAAACCGCATGTGTGGGAGGTGGGACAAAGGAGGTATCTAAGGCATGATGAGTGGGACTAGGGGCTCCGCAGTAAACTAAAAATGTATAATTATCCTAAACAACAGTATACAAGGCATATTGACATTTGAGAGAGACATAAAGCAATCACAGGTGTTGATTGGGAGAGCTAGCTAAGTCAACAACAACAACAGGTAAAATGGTGATGAATGGACAGAGAGGGTTGGTTAACTACACACAGGGCCTGTGTTCGGGGCTAGGGCTGACAGATAAGCAAAGGTTAACAAAGTGGAGTACCGTGATAAATGAACAGTCCAGTCGGTATCAGCTATGTAGCAGTATTGGCACAATAATGGGCTGAGCTTTGATTGGTTCTCTTAAATGTTTTTTTTTTATTTCCTAAGGGGATTGAGACTTCACGTTGTTTAGATTTGAAAATCCAACAGTGTTATGGGAAGGGGGCGGCGCTCGGGAGCTCTGTGTGTGGTTGTCCATGAGGGATTTTTGTGAGACACTGAGGAGAACCAAACTTTAAAACAGTAAAGCTGCCTTTTATTATCGACTCCATCGTGCCTACAACACCAAGCAGCCTGGCCAAACTCTGTAGTCAGGAGGACAGTTTGGTGTTAGTCTGACTACCATGTGATCATGGAGAACCTCTATTCTATTCGGACCGTGTTCAGGAATGTGCCATCAGTGTCTTCCCCTCCCCCAGTTTTGACCTCTCCCTCTCGGTCTCCAGTATGCTCCACAGCCGTGTGTTAGGAGACCAGTCTCAGCTGAAGGAGGAGCTGGAGGTGTTGAGGAGAGACCACGCTCAGCTGGTCAGGGAACACAACCACCTGAAGCAGAGCTGTGAGGAGCTACGCAGGATGCACAGTGACGGCCAGAAGGAGGTGGCTGACATGAGGCTGCAGCAGCAAGAGGTACCATACACATCCACACAAGGTTGCTGTGACCTATACTTGGCTGCCGGGCTTTCACACATCCACACATCCCGGGAGTAGACTACTGCGGTGGACAGGAGACACACTGCTTGGAGATGCATACGGAGCGCTTCTGTAAAGGGCAGTGTTTGAGGACAATGTCAATGGCTCATGTAAATGGTGTGTAGACTCATACCCCCCGGTACCTAGTCATCGTTCAGAGTTCTGTAAGGTCAGGGGAGGTGTTTGAACTAAGCAGCATATAGGTTTCCATCTCCTGTAAGGCTACAGACATACCTATACATGCTGTGATGTAGTCTGGATCAATACTGCCCAGGGGTCTCACCTGCTCCCACACTAATTACCACAGAGTTCAGCAAGCCTGGAGGTTATTGCATTTTAATGATGAAGAGGTGATTTTACAGGCCGGCAAAATGAAACCTAGTTAGTTACACCATACTATCTAAGGCTGCGTTTACACAGGCAGTCCAATTTTTATATTTTGCCTAATTATTATTAGATCCTTTGCCAATAATCCGGCAAAATATCAGAATTGGGCTGCCTGTATAAAAACAGCCTAATTGTCTTGAATAATCCATTCTGCATCTCCTCATTGTCGCCCTCTGCTGATTAACTGGTGTAAAAATGAATCCATGCTCATTCTGGCTTGTTAATGTTTCCTTGTGGCTTGGTGCTTTAGAACAATAACATTGCCACACACTATCAATCTGAAGGAATGCATCTAAACAATTTTTTTGTGTCAACTGTATATCGTAAACCTGTTAAATTCATAGTTTCACACAGGCGGGAACTGAACATGAAATGTAGGTATAGTTCTAAAATCATCAGCTGGATGACTGTGTCTTTCCTCCAGGTGATGAGAGAGAACGGTTCCTCAGAGGTTCTCAACAAACTGTACGACACAGCCATGGACAAGCTGGAGGGGGTGAGGAAGGAATACGATTCGCTGAGCAAACGCTACGGTGAGAAAGTTGCCAATCACAACACAGACCTGAGCAGGCTGGAGCAGGCGGAGGAAGAGAACCGACGACTACAGAAACAGATGGACACGTTGCTGAAACAACGAGACAAGGCCATACACTACCAACAACATTGCTCTACGTCCATGAGGAGGTAAACACACACTGCACAATCCACGAGAATAGTTTACACTACAAACACCTATCCAGCACTACACACCTCTCCTTCTCTCCCCAGGTTTGACTCTGTACAACAGGAGCTGGACAAGTCTTCAGCCCAGAACAAGGTGCTGCAGCGGGAGATGGAGCGGCTGCAGTCGGAGGTGATGCGCTGTAAGAACTTCCAGCTGAAGGCAGTAAAGGACTGTGAGAAGTTCAAGGAGGAGAGAGACTCTGTGTTCAACGAGTACAGGCTCATCATGAGTGAGAGGGACCAGGTCAGAGAGAAATACATTTTACTTTAAAGCCCAGTTTCTTCCTAGTCCTGGACTAAGAAATTACTTTCAATGTATAATCACCATTGAGTATGCTTCTTTTGTCCAGGAATAAAATTGTAATACTAAAATATGAAGTGGTTTATTAAATTCTGTGGTACAGGTGATCAAGGAGCTGGAAAAGCTGCAGATGGCGCTGGAGGCTGCAGAGGCCCGCCTCAAAAACACCTCTTCTGAAAGGATGGTGGCCAGCGAGGAGACGGAGGCTCTCAGACAGGTTCAGATCAATTTAGAATGGAATCAATCAGTACACCAAACAAATCAAACACCTCTTCTGTGAGGTTAATCTATTATTTAATCCATCTATCGATCAGTTTATTACTAGACAGTCAAAACAACTAATCCGAGAGGAGGGTATTGCGTCTCTCTGACAGGTAATCATCATTAGGTTAATCAATGAATATACAGTACCAGTCAAAGGTTTGGATACACCCACTCATTCAATGTTTTTTCTTTATTTGCACTATTTTCTACATTGTCGAATAATAGTGAAGACAACAAAACTATGAAATAACAGTCATGTAGTAACCCAAAAAGTGTTAAACAAATCGAAATACATTTTAGAATTTAGATTCTTCAAAGTAGCCACCCTTTGCCTTGATGATAGCTTTGCACACTCTTGGCATTCTCTCAACCAGCTTCATGAGGAATGCTTTTCCTACAGTTGTGAAGGAGTTCCCACATATGCTGAGCACTTGTTGGCTGCTTTTCCTTCCCTCTGCGGTCCAACTCATCCCAAACCATCTTAATTGGGTTGAGGTTGGGTGATTGTGGAGGCCAGATCATCTGATGCAGCACTCATCACTCTCCTTGGTCAAATAGCCCTTACACAGCCTGGAGGTGTGTTGGGTCATTGTCCTGTTGAAAAACAAATGATAGTTCCACTAAGCCCAAACCAGATGGGATGGCGTATCACTGCAGAATGCTGTGGTAGTCATACTGGTTAAGTGTGCCTTGAATTCTAAATAAATCACAGACCGTGTCAGCAGCAAAGCACCATCACACCACCTCCTTCATCCTTCACGGTGGGAACCACACATGCGGAGATCATCCGTTCACCTACTCTGCTTCTCACAAAGACATGGTAGTTCGAACCAAAAATCTCAAATTTGGACATACAGACCAAAGGACAGATTTCCACCGGTCTAATGTCCATTGCTCGTGTTTCTTGGCCCAAGCAAGTCTCTTTTTCGTAGTGGTTTCTTTGCAGCAATTTGAACATGAAGGCCTGATTCACACAATCTCTTCTGAACAGTTGATGTTGAGATGTGTCTGTTACTTGAACTCTGAAGCATTTATTTGGGCTGTAATTCCTGAGGCTGGTAACGCGAATGAACTTATCCTCTGCAGCAGAGGTAACTCTGGGTCTTCCATTCCTGTGGCACTCCTCATAGCGCTTGATGGTTTTTGCGACTACACTTTCAAAGTTCTTGAAATTTTCCGGATTGACTGACCTTCATGTCTTAAAGTAATGATAAACTAGTCTTAGCTTATTTGTGCTGTTCTTTTCATAATATGGACTTAGCCCTGTTTTGTAAAATACCATCTTCTGTATACCAACACAAGGAAATAAGGAAAGAAATTCCACATTCACTTTTAACAGGCACACCTGTTAATTTATATGCATTCCAGGTGACTACCTCATGAAGCTGGTTGAGAGAATGGGAAGAGTGTGCAAAGCTGTCAAGGCAAAAGGTGGTGCTAGAAGTTGATGTTATTCTTCATTAACAGACCCCAAAGCAAATCAGGTGGAGGAAAAGAGGTTTATACTTATTCAAACAGGAGGAATCATGCAGGGAGGTAGATGTGTACATGCTCCCCTGGCCTCAGTGATTCTCCACAAAACAAAGGGACAGGGTCTACTTTGTAATTCAGCCCTAACCTGTACCTATTGCAATAAACTGGGCCAATGGTCAAATAACGAGTATCCTTTTTCAGGTTGTACCAATAAGAACGTGCCCCACGTAACTACAGAAAAAACACTTTCCATTGATTGTTGATTCTAGTCCTCTCATCCTCAACATATTCTTACTCCCCCTAGACCATAAAAAAGTCTTTAGACAACAAAACACATGAACAAATAGACAGTATCAAAAACAAAATAATTCACATTACACCTTGCATTTCTATAAAACACAAAGGCCATATTGTACTTGCTGTTACAATAAGATTTCAAACAAAGTTATAAAAATAAGTATTAACAGGTGTAATGGTGATGTCCCTTACGATTCCTACCACATCCTGTACTAGGAGGAAACAAAGAATTGTCTACAAGACAATAATATTAAATTGTTCTATTGGCAAGGTAATTATTCACCAAGTCCTTTAAAAGTGACCTGCTCTTCCACACTGATATCAGTCCCTCATAGATAATTATTAGAACTTATGTTCTGGCAGTCTGCCCGTAGTGAGGAATTCTTCTTCTGTTCCACTGGTTGATAAGGACTTCTCTAATGAGCACTTCACAGGTGATCTTGTATCATTTCAAGTACAGTCCTGGATCAAGGGATATTGCTTCAGACTGTAGATTCTCATAACCTGTAACAAAGGAAACAAATGTGAAAGTAACATGTCCTGGTTTCAAGAGAAATTGATGTTTCATATAGATTTCCCTAAGTAAGCATGTCGTGATTTTCAGGAAGAAGTTGGACATTTCACCTAGATATCCCTAATATGACTGTGGTATACAGCATAGAAGCTTATCAGGATCTGATCATCTTACTAGGCTTCTTCAACAGAGATTGGCCCCCGATTGCTAATCAATCAGTTCTTTATTCTTCAGGCTCCGCTTTGTCATCAAAATGGACAACATGTATCCATTTTCCCTGGACTTTAACTGAAGACCTCATTATGAGCAAAACTTGGTAAAGACCTACCCATTTTGGCCCTGATGTCTTATCTTTTTAGCATGACATCATGTCCCCACTCTTTTACTTGTCTTTTTATGATTTCTCAAATCAATTTGTTGTGTTGTGCAGTTCCTTTCTTAGTAGGGAAGGCTTCAAGCCATCATTAATGACCAGCATATCTTTGTGTCCTATACAGTTGGGCAGCGTGATGTAATCAAGCTGTAGATGTCTGAAGGGTCTTGGTGGGGCAGGCGCTCGTCGTGTCTGTACTTTCACTCGTCCTTTGGTGGTGTTTTCCATACAAATGTTGCAATTCGCCACAACAGCCTCAGCCTCTTTCCGCACACCAGGATTCCACCATTTGCCCACTAAACTATCTTGTCCACACCAGTGTCCCAAAGAGTGGTTCTGTGTCACCAAGTAGGGTCAGGTTGTGTTTCCACACACCTTGATTGAGTTTGCATCCTGCAGCCATCCATTCCCAACCTTCATCTTTTGGTGCACTGCATCTCCTAATCAGTTTAGGTGACTGAGGTGTTCTTTTGGCAGCCGCCTTGGCAGCTCTGTCAGCCAAATCATAACCATTACTCGTCTGTAAAGATTTTCCCCATGTGTTTATTTTCAAAATTGTAACTGGAAAGTATTCAGTATAGGTGAGAATGTCCATTCTTCACAGAAGCTCCCAGTGATGACTCCTTTTTCCAAAATCTTACCTTGAGGCTGTAGATATTAGCTGTTTTTCCTTCAGCCTGTTTACGTGCTTCTGTCAAAGTCACCAATTCCGCCACCTGTGCTGATGTTCCTGCAGATAACATGCCTGTCACTATCACATTGTCCGTTGTAGTAACTGCCCAGCCTGCCTTCCTCACACCCCCCTCCACAATGTTTAAAACATCTGTGTATAAGAAACTCAGTGTTTTCCAACGGCTGACTCTTAATAAACCCATCAAGCAGCTGACCCAAAACCAACTCAACAGTCGTGTTCAGGTAATGTGGTATCTGGAGGAAGCATCAGAGTAGCTGGATAACATGGTCTGCCACTTTGTATGATGTTAGGAACGGCCATAGCTTCCTTTGTTTTGTGCAAGGTGGGGCAAAACCTGTCAAGCACTCTGGTTCCATATTCAACGTTCCACACTTTTTTTTTCATAGTCCAAATATGGTTCTGAACTGTAGATCCCTGCAGTTGTCTAATTTGCCATGTCACCTTTCATAATAATATCAAGGCCTAAAATAGGTTGTTCAAATGAGCCTATCCACACCCCTGCATCAATCCCAGTCGCTATCACTGTGAAACAATACAAATATTTGTTATGAGCCTTTTATCATCACATAAAATAAACAGATATGTATTGATTGTATAGAGCAGAGGGAACAGTCACTAAGGTGTTCCATTCGACTCCGGCCATTGTGTGCACACACACACAAACTACACATTTCATTGCAAAAAAATATATTTTTACAATATATATTTTTATATTTCATAACTGCATTAGCACTTACCCGTCCAGAAGTATGTCCTGTCCTTGCAGAAACAGTTTGTTTGAATCATAACACTCCAAGATTACTCTAAAGTGAAAGTGAGACATTTTTTTGTTTGAGTTTGACTTTGCTTTACATGATTTATTCGCCGCGAAATACAGCTGCGCGTAAAAAGCCTTACAGCAACTCCTCTGATCGTCAAGGTGAGAATGGAGTTCCCTGCGCGTGCGATTACAACCAAGGAATTGTGGTCCAACCCCAAACCATTACATACTGGCGTTTACCTCAGCTCATTTTCAAGAAGGTCAGTGGTCATTGGGCAGAAATATAGTCAATCAATGATGTCATTTATCATTGTCTTCAAATCAGCTCACGTCAGTCAATACTACCCGCAAAAAAAAAGTTATTTGGCTGTGTTGCAAACATCCAGAGGAATGCATTGAAACCCACCATGACTAGATAAACGATTGTTTACAGGAGCGAATCACGCCGAATGCGCTGTAAAAAATTGATAGAGATGGAATTCACGGCACAAACAGTTTACAAAAAATGGATTTTATCAAAGAAAACGGCACTTCATTTGATCAATGGGACACTCAGGAAGAGAAATAAGAGCAAGATATCAGAAGTCATAATTTTACCTTCAAATGTGTAAAAACTGTCATGCCGGGAAATCGTTGTTCTTGATTGCTCTTCTCAAACTAAAGCATGGGATTTGTTCTCTGTAATAGGTATTTTAAATCGGAAAACGTTTGATTACCAAGATTCTAATCTTTTGAAGGGTGTAAGACACTTGCATTTTCAAGAATGTTTAATGTTACGAAGTTGTATTTTTAGTTTCCCTTGATGTTGGTCCCTGTACGGGGATCGCAGCCATAACAGGTTTTTAACTCAATAAAATACACAGCCAAATCTACCAGCCAAAGAGAGAGAGAGAAAGCACAGAGATAAAATGAATCGATAATCTTCATCAGATGACACTCATAGGACTTCACGTTACACAATACATGCATGTTTTGTTTGATAAAGTTTACCAAGTCTGAGTTTACATTGGCGTATTAGATTCACTAGTTCCAAAAACATCCAGTGATTTTGCATAGCCACATCATTCAACAGAAATACATCATAAATGTAGATAATACAAGTTATACACATGGAATTATAGATATACCTCTCCTTAATGCAACCGCTGTGTCAGATTTTAAAACTTTACGGCAAAAGAATAAATAAATATTCCCTTACCTTTGATGATCCAAGACCCTTCAGACATCTACATCAGAAAGCACTCCAGGAATCCCAGGTCCACAATAAATGTTTGTTTTATTCGAAAATGTCCATTATTTATGTCCAAATACCATCTTTTGTTAGCGCGTTTGGTATACATATCCGAAAGATAATTCTGGTCAGCGTTACGTCAGACAAAAACTTCAAAAAGTGATTATCGGTCGAAGAAACATTTCAAACTAAGTACAGAATCAATCATTAGGATGTTTAACATATAGCTTCAATAAAGTTCCAACCGGAGTACTCCTCCTTGTCTTCGTGAGCAATGGAACGCAAGTGACTACCACAAGGAATAAACATGATCAGAAAATGGCTGACTGCCAGACACCTGACTGATTCTGCTATCATTCACTCCCACATCATAGAAGTCTCATTATAATTTCTATTGATGGTTGACATCTAGTGGAACCCCTAGGCAGTGCAACATCATTCATATCTCAATGGGATTTCATTGGGGACTCTGAATACATACAAGCTCAGATTTCTGACTTCTGTCGTGGAAATTTCCTGTATTTACCAATTCACCACAGTATTATACAAAAATAAACATTCTGATGAGAAGTAACATATGAATATAAAACATCTTACCTATGTTACCAACTAATTCTGATTTTTCCCCAACACTTCCTGTTTTGATTTCAACTCAGGATTCTGCCTGCCAATATGAGTTCTGTTATACTCAGACATCATTCAAACAGTTTTCTATCCAATACTAATAATATGCATATATTTGAAACTGAGACTGAGGAGCAGGCCGTTAGCTTGGCTGAATAAGGTGCCTAAAGTTACTCAATACTGCCCCCCAGCCATAAAAAGGTAACTTCTTGATGCACCCATCCCGTTAGCGGGATCATTTACATCAACATCGGCTGGATTGCAGCACGCCAAACTCAAATTAAATTACAAAAAAATATATATTTTCATGAAATTTCGGCGAAAGCTATCCAAGCGTTTAAGAACCTCTCTCAGTAGACAAAATATTACAAACAGCTAGACGCCAAGTAGATTGGCCACGAAAGTCAGAAAAGCAATAAATTAAAATCGCTTACCTTTGATGATCTTCAGATGTTTGCACTCCTGGTTACACAATAAATGTTCCTTTTGTTCCATAAAGATTATTTTTATATCCAAAATACCTCCATTTGGTTGGCGCGTTATGTTCAGAAATCCACAGGCGCGAGCGGTCACGACATCGCAGACAAATTCCAAATAGTATCCGTAATGTCCACAGAAACATGTCAAACTTTTTTATAATCAATCCTCAGGTTGTCTTTTCAATATATAATTGATAATATATCAACCGGGACTTTAGCTCCCGTCAATAGGAGAGAGAGAGACACAATGGCTGCTCCAAACTGTTGTGCAAGCAAAATTCTGGGGACACCCAGCTATACACTGATGCAATGTGATCTCTCGCTCATTTTTCAAAATAAAAGCCTGAAACTGTCTAAAGACTTCACAACATGGGGAAGCCTTAGGAAAAGGAATCTGGTTGATATCCCTTTAAATGGAGGGAAGGCATTCAATGGAACATGGCGCTTTCAAAATAGGAGGCCACTTCCTGGTTGAATTCACCTCAAATTTTCACCCGCAATATCAGTTCTGTTAGACACTATTTTGACAGTTTTGGAAACTTGTGTTTTCTATCCTAATCTGACAATTATATGCATATTCTGGGCCTGAGAAATACAGTTAAATTTGGGTACGTTTTTCATCCAAAAATCAAAATACTGCCCCCAACACTCAACAGGTTAAAATCCCCAGCTACAATAAATGCAGCCTCAGGATGTGGTTTCCAGTTTACATAGTCAAATTAATTTCAGGGCCGTCAATGTCTGATTGGGGCAGGATATACACAACTGTGATTATGATCGAGAATTCTCTTGGTAGATAATGCGGTCGACATTTGATTTTAAGGAATTCTAGGTCAGGTGAACAAAAGGACTTGAGTTCCTGTATGTTATGATCACACCACGTCTCGTTAATCATAAGGCATACACCCCCGGCCTTCTTCTTACCAGAGAGATGTTTGTTTCTGTCGGCGTGATGAAGCCAGGTGGCTGTCACGAGTGAGCCATGTTTCCGTGAAACAAAGAACGTTACAATATGTCTCTATTTCTCAACCCGTTTTCTTTCTTCTGCCAAAACAGTTAGACCATAGTCTGTCAATGAATGAGACATTATTTTTCCCTAAGCTTTTTGTATATCAGATTCCATCTTTGTCAACAATGACAGAATATTTCTCTCACCTACACTTCTACTTTGAAATGGTTCTTCATTTGACTTGTTAAAACCTGGCTCAAGATTATAAGAAACCACACACTGAGTAAAGGACTAACAAAATGAATTTATTCCATAAATAAGGTAAAACACTCGCAACAATGATACATGACGGTCAGTAAATTAGGTGTCAACTACAAAGGTATGCTCCCAGCTCTGCCCACCAATCTTCTGCAGGAAGTAAGCGTAGCAAAACCCATTGGACGGAGCAGAGAGGGGCGATCACACCCCACCCATAAAAACGGGCACCTCCTAGGTCCCTGAAACAAATACAAAAATGTTTTAATAAACACAAATATACTATACTCCCTGGACAGCCAACCACCTAGGTCCACCACTTAACTCAACTCACACCTCCAGCTTCAGCAACCATGGCGCCTGGATGCAAATTAAGAAAAGGAGGGAGACCGAGAGAGACCAAATTGTCGGAGAACAGACAACACCGTATTAAACAGGACGGCTAAGGAGAAGGCACACGGGACAACGCATCAGCCAAAAACATATGTCCACCCCTTAATATTTCATTAAGCATATACTGAATCTGAGTTCAAATGTTTGTTTAACGACACACGGTAAAACCATTGCCGGATAAGTGTGGCATCAAAGTCAATATCATGATTTACCAAATGGCTACGAGAAGGCATATCTGTAATTAACGTAGTGAAACTCATGACCAAATTCAGAGCTCGGCACAACAAGGAACAGGCAAGTGTCCCAGCAGAGTATCCAATCTACTCAGAGACTGAATTCTTTAACCTCTCTCGGGTATGTGGGACGCTAGCGTCCCACCTGGCCAACATCCAGTGAGATTGCAGAGCGCCAAATTCAAATACAGAAAGTCATTATAAAAATTCAGAAAACAAAACATATTTTACACAGGTTTAAAGATGAACTTCTTGTGAATCCAACCACTGTGTCAGATTTTTAAAAATGCCTTACGGCGAAGGCAAACCTTACAATTATTTGAGTAGCCCAGCAGACAAACCATTACAAACAGTAACCAGCCAAGTAGAAGTTACACAAGTCAGAAAGAGATAAAAATGAGTCCCTTAACTTTGATGATCTTCATATGGTGGTACTCAGACATTAATTTACTCAATAAATGTTTAGTTCGATAGTCTCTTTATATCCAAAAACCTCCATTTTGTTTGCGCGTTTTCTTCAGTAATCCACAGGCTCAAACGCAGTCAAAACAGGCAGACGAAAAATCCAAATTGTATCCGTGAAGTACATGGAAACATGTCAAACGATGTTTATATTCAATCCTCAGGTTGTTTATATTTAAATCCTCAGGTTGTTTTTAGCCTAAATCTATAATATTTCAACCGGACAATAACGTCAATATAAAAAGGTAAACAAAGGCACTCTCGGGATTGCGCATGAAAAAGCTCTGACACGTCAGGGTCCACTCATTCAGACTGGTCTTACTCCCTCATTTATCAGAATACAAGCCTGAAACAATTTCTGAAGACTGTTGTCATCTAGTGGAAGGCATAGGAACCAACACAAAAAAAAAATGACTTCCTGAATTTTCTCAGGTTGCTTGCCAGTTCTGTTAGACTCAGACACTATTTTAACAGTTTTGGAAACTTGCAAGTGTTTTCTATCCAAATCTACCAGTCATATGCCTATCATATTTTCTGGACCCGAGTAGCAGGCCGTTTAATTTGGGCATGCTTTTCATCCAAAATTCCAAATGCTGCTCCTACCCAAGATAAGTTAACCATCCTTCTAGGACACCATCTGGGCTAAGCGACTAGGTCGTCAAGGCTAAACCTTGTGCTTTCCTGTAAAACTTCTAGCTGCAAGCATCAACCAAGGCAACCCCTCCTCCCAGTCTCGGTACAACTCAGTGTAGTAAGCACGCAACAACTTCAAGGTCTGATGGAACCGTTCCAGGGCTCCCTGACTCTGTGCATGATATGCGGTCGCAAGATTGTCTGATGCGAAGTTGGCTTAACACCTGTGCAAACGTGAAATTGGAACTTTGATCACTTTTAATAATTTGGGATATTCTGAAAACAGAAGTAAACCGAGTCAATGCCTTAACAATAGACTTGGTTGTTATGGTATGGAGAGGATAAGCAGCGGGATAACGGGTCACATCACCGTAAGCAGGTAAATATAACCGGCTTTGGAACAAGGCAATGGGCCAACACAATCAATAGTTAAAGGGTTGGCTTACACTTGGAACATAATCAGCCGGGAGGACCTGCTCAAACAATAATTTCAGAGTAGGGTCAGCCCGCTGTTCTGCTACCAGGTCACTACGGGAAACAGAAAGGAAGGTCTGGTCCACAAGTTACAGAATAGTCCGCCACCTCGCTGGTCCCTACACCAGACTCCGACACGGAATCAGCGTGGTTCATTGCACGAGTCATGGCACAAGCAGTAAACACTTTGGGGAAACTCAGCACTTTCATCCAGCACCTCACTGAGATGGCCAGAAGGCATGAAAACCACAGGAGGTGGTTATTTTTCTCACCAGACCCGCCCACCTGAAAGGTAATTTCCTAGAATCACTGCCACTCCTTCGACAGGCAATGAGGGACACACAGGTTTGTGTAAAGGGACAGACGATATGCAAACCTATCCCTCGGATCAAGACACTGCCCTGTATCTGTCTCTGGAGAGAAAGGGAGCACTGACTGAAGAATTAGACTCTGAAGCACCAGTGTCTTGCAGGACGTTAACTGGGACCATCCTTGGTTACCCATCAAGGATACGTAACCCTCCGTAATGAAGAGTGAATAGATGGATGCACTGTCAACCATACCCAATGGTTTTTTTAACTGGTCTTGAGGTGAAACAATTGAATCCCTTAACTTAAAAGCAGGTGCCGCAATGTAGGCCGAACGGCGCATTAACCCCAGAAGGCCTAGCTTTAACTAAGGACAGGGCATTCATTTTTTCAATGACCTTTACCACGGCAGAAATTGCAGATTTTGCCATGGTCGGATTTCACATGGGAACCACATTCAACCCTTAAGACAAGATTATTAAAATGCTACTAAAGAATTGTCCCAAAACTCTCCCTGGGACCATCACTGCAAAGAAGGGGTTCCCCGAAGTGACCTTTATGCGTCAGCACATATTCATCAGCCAAAACGGCAGCCTCCGTGGTGGTCTGCACCGTATGCTCATTTATGTGTGTGGCAAGGCAGTCAGAATCTTTTAACTGCTCCAGCACAACTGCTCGTAGGTTGTAACATCCAATGAAGTGCACCATTGCGAACTCAACATAGGTCTGTCACCTTTTTTCCAGGTTCTAAACCGCTGGTGATACGCTTCAGGAACTAACTCATAGGTGTGCAACACAGCATCTTTAACTTTGCCATAGTTTTGGCTGTCAGCAAAGTAAAGAGCCGAGTAGGCCTCTTGTGCTTCCCCAGTTAGCACACATTGCAACATCAACGTACGGTTGGAGGCCAATTCCTAAAATCTGCTACCCTTTCAAACAGTGAAAAAAAAAAATTGGGTTCCTTTTCACTGAATTTCGGCAGGAACCTCAAGTTTCCAGCCAAGTTGAGCACGACCTCCGGAGATATCGCCGTAACTGTCATTACGAGACATGCCAGAGAACTTACCATCTCTGACCAAATCAAAACAGACTTGTTGCAATGTCAGTTTCGCACACAGGTTCTTGTTTAAGCCTTTCTACCTCCAACACCTTTTCCAAGGCTTGTTGCTGTTTCAGCCCTATCATGATCTAGTTGTAGCAACAACCGTTCCTTTTGCTTTTCAGAAGATAAGACCGGATTAGGGGAATGGACTTGAACATCTCTTTCAGACATTCATCGTCAATCTCAATTCATAACAATTGGTTTTTAGTATAGCAATCCAGAAGCTCCTCCCTCGGGACTTGAAGAATTCGTCAATGTTAGTCTAACAGTCAAACTATGGACAAACAACCTGCTCTCGCCCAATTGGGTACACGAAAATAGAAGCACCGGTGTCAACCACACAAGAGAAAAACAAAAACAAATGGAGCTTCCTCAAGACCTATTACTATCTTAACCCTAGTCTTCATGCAGTTACTGGCGGTGGGTATTTATGTACTTTAGCCCGCTGTCACAGAAAAAGCTCCCAGCAAGCTGGTTACCCCTCTGAGCCACGGATGTGCTCCCGAGACAACTACTCCAGCCACGGTCGCCAGACAAAAGTAACAAAGAGCTAACACTGTCCAACATATCATAATGTCACTAAACCTACCAGGGGAGAAGACCAGCCCAGGTGGTCCGTCCACTGCTAACACAGCACAAACACTAACCTGATGTCACAACGATGAGCAAAGCAGGATCTCCAACCGGAACAGGGGATGGAGATAAACTGTGATCCTCTCAACTGCAGCAGAAACCAACACTACTTCCACACCAACCACAGGTGTGTAACCAAAGAAAGTAGCAACTGGCAGTATCCAATTGTCACATACTTTGTACCTTAGTATATAACTTCCAATCAAAGTAGTGCCCACAACACAACCCCATAGACAGAAGGGTTAGCCAAACAATAATCACAAAGCACTTTACTTTGAAATACCACATTAACCAGTTAGAAAAATGCTACTAAACAAATGCAATTCCAGGGAGTAACTCCAGAGGTCACAGATGAGCCCCCACCTGTTACCTGGCTCAAGATTGTAACAAGCAATGGGAAACCACACACAGTAAAGGAATAACAAAAGGAATTTATCCCATAAATAAAGTAAACACAGTAATCAGGCTGGTGGTCAGTAAATTAGGTGTCAACTGCCAAAGCCACAACCAAAGGTATGCATGGAGAGGAATCTCTTGCTGAATGGGGAACCAGTGGTTTTATGCCACAGCTGAGCTTTCACAGGTGTGCCCCATCAGCACTGATTACCCTCCCATCTCCGCCCACCAATCTGTAAATAGCTCATCCAACTACCTACCTCATCCCGATAAGTTTGTTTTTTTCTGCTCTTTTGCACACCAGTATTTCTACTTGCACACCCTCATCTGCACATCTATCACCCCAGTGTTAATTGCTAAATTGTAATTACTTTGCCCCTATGGCCTATTTATTGCCTTACCTCCTTACTTCATCTGCACACACACCATATACAGATCTTCTATTATGTTATTGACTGTTTGTTTATCCCATGTGTAACTCTGTTGTTTGTGTCGCTTTGCTTTATATTGGCCAAGTCGCAGTTGTAAATGAGAACTTGTTCTCAACCGGCCTACCTGGTTAAATAAAGGTGAAATAAAAATGAAATTATTTATTTAACCCCAAAGTGTGTGTGTAACCCCTTTCAAGGACTCAAACCTCTTCTAGAACACAACTTCTTCTGGAACACGTTTCTGTAGGGCCTGGCTACCCATAACTTATGCTCACTTCAAAAAGCTTGTTGAAGGCTTACATTAACCACCCATGTAAAAATTGCTACTCAACTAGCAGCTCACTTCTATGCAACACTAACTTTTTTAATAGAGAACAAAGGACTTGAACCTTATACATCACAGATACGTATCACTCATTGTATGCACTAATTTTAACCAGATTTAAAGCAAATATTTTTAAAATTATATATATATATATATATATATATATAATATCTTGACTTACCCAGCACTTATGCCATCAATCAGGAGATTAAGAGTTGACTCCCCAAAGTGGGTTGCGCTCAGCCTTTCTTCTGGATCAACACAGTTGAGTTTTTCTTGTTGTTTAGACCAATTCATTTTAGGTCACGGCACCAAATGTTAGCAGTTGATGTTATTCTTCAATAACACAGACCCCAAAACAAATCAGGGGGAGGAAAATATGTTTATTCTTATTCAAAGTGGGACAAATCATGCAGGGAGGTGGGTGTATATGCTTACCTGGCCTCAGTGTTTCTCCACAGAACAAAAGGACAGGATGTAGTTTATAACCCAGCCCTAGCCTGTGGTTGACCAATTAGAATTCCTTACAATAAAACTAAACCAATGGCCAAATAACAAGTATCTTATTTCAGGTTGGACCAATGAGAACGTGCCACGCGTAGCTATGAGTTAAGGACTGACATTACTAACAGATGTTGAACTGAAAACCAACTATTTCCATTGATGCCCTATTACCAAAAACCGCTGTTTCCATTGATCGTTAATTCTAGTCCTCTGCATTGTGCATTTACGTTAAACATATTTTTACAGTGGCTATTTTAAGGATTTTGATTTGTTTAACACTTTGTTGGTTACTAGGCTCTCAGACCACTGCCAATTAGCTTAATTTGTCGCTGCCGGATCAACCAAGAGATTTTGAGTTTGAGTTATGGCGTTAAATCTGATTGAAATGTTTGTTTTTAGGAGCTGAACTCATCGTTGGTGGACCGGGACAGAGCAATCTGTGAGAGGAACGAGCTGTTGGAGAAGTACTGCCACGAGGTGAAGGACAAGGCTGAGGCCCAGAAGGAGTTGAGCCAGGCCTGTAAAGACATTGAGACGGTCCGGGAGGAGAGAGATGTGGCCCGCAAGGAGAGGACAGAGGCTATCATACAGAAAGAACAGCTACTGAGAGAATACTACCAGGCTAGACAGGTAACACACACACACAGGTCAGACACATGATGAAGTGACAGCTCCCATCCACAGGTCAGACACATGATGAAGTGACAGCTCCCATCCACAGGTCAGACACATGATGAAGTGACAGCTCCCATCCACAGGTCAGACACATGATGGAGCTTGGAGTATCCCATAAACTGTCAACCATTGGATTATGTCAGTGGAATGACCCTAAAACAGATTTAGTCCCCTAGATTAATGCTGCTGCTGAAACTTCCCTGTTCAGACCACTAGATGGCCCTCCTACTACGGTTTACACTGCGGCAGCGTAGCCTAGTGGTTAGAGCGTTGGACTAGTAACCGAAAGGTTGCAAGATCAAATCCCCGAGCTGGCAAGGCACAAATCTGTCGTTATGCCCCTGAACAAGGCAGTCAACCCACTGTTCCTAGGCCGTCATTGAAAATAAGAATTTGTTCTTAACTGACTTAAATAAAGGTAAAATACATTTTAAAAAGTCAGGATGCCGACTCAGCGAAATGACATTGCCACGAGCAGCCCTGGAGATATTGAGATGAGCGAGCTGCAAGACTACATGTGCACATGTTCGCGTCACGCTGTCACAGCGTGGACGCCAGGAGACCAAAACGACGGAGAAGTTGAGCCTCGCTTCAACCCTCTAAATTGACCCACTATGCTGTTTACTTTCTATATCTACGTCGTATCGCTGAGTTCACCTTTAAAATATTGTGTTAGAAATACCAGTTGGAGGATTTCCTCTCTGGTTATTTCCTTCTGATTGTGGGAATTCTCCAACTGGGATTACTGAGAAACCTGGGAACCTTTTGTAAAGTTTCTGGAAATTTGGGTTTGATCTGTTGAAGTTGCATGTACTGAAAGTGACTGACTAACTGTCTCCTGTGTGTCCGCTTTTCTCTTGTGTCTGTGTCTCCTGTGTGTCCGCTTTTCTCTTGTGTCTGTGTCTCCTGTGTCTGTGTGTCCGCTTTTCTCGTGTCTGTGTCTCCTGTGTGTGCGTGTCCGCGTCTCCTGTGTCTGTGTGTCCGCTTTTCTCTTGTGTCCGCGTCGTCTGTGTGTCCGCTTTTCTCTTCTGTCCGCGTCGCCTGTGTGTCCGCTTTTCTCTTGTGTCCGCGTCTCATGTGTGTCCATGTCTCCTGTGTGCGTGTGTCCATGTCTCCTATGTGTGCGTGTGTGACAGAAACAAGATTCTGCCACCCTGGACATAGAGCGTGTCAACAAGGAGATGGAGGTGTTGAGGAAGCAGTACGAAGCCATGTCCCAGGAGCTGAAGGAGGCCACGCAGGAGGCTGAGGTGGCCAAGTGTCGACGTGACTGGGCCTTCCAGGAGAGAGACAAAATAGTGGCAGAGAGAGAGAGCATACGGTGAGTACAGGGGAGAGAGAAGGGAGGATGGAGAGAGGGAAAAGAAAAGGTGGGGTAGACTCACTCTTAATTAGTCTTTATTCGATTCCTTGTATCTTCTCTTCTTGCCCCCTTCTGAAACCGCATTGGAGTAAATGGTCAGAGAGGGGGAACCTCGGATCTTCCCCAATGCGTTTTGAGAAGGCAGCAAGGAGAGGGGATGCAAGGAATATTAACAGACTAAACTGTGCTGATGCTTGACGATGTCATATCCTGCCCCACCAGGACGCTGTGTGATAACCTGCGTAGGGAGAGGGACCGGGCAGTCAGCGATCTGGCCGACGCCCTGCGTAACCTTGACGACATGAGGAAGCAGAAGAACGACTCGTCACGGGAACTGAAAGAATTCAAGTGAGTCCCTGAGTCTTTATACAACACACACACACACACACACACACACACTTTCAACTTTGTCATCCCCTCTGTATTGATGTGAATACTGGTCAGTGTGTGACTGCCATTTTAAATTCTTTCTGTTTCTTGTGACTTTGAGAGGTCGACCTCCTTCCTTGTGACGAAGAAGAAAATAGTAAGATTTAGACTTTCAAGTCAACGACCCCCTCTGCCTCATAAGGACATAATGTATCTTAGTGACAGTCAGCCACCGTAGGCCAGTTTCTCCTTCAAACTTTCTTTTACACACTGCAGAATATGATCTTGCTACCGCTTTTTTGACTTGCTGGACTTGCAGCATCTTTAAATGGTAGGTAGCATAAACGCAACTACAATGAATGTATGGATTTGCATTATTATACGCATCAAAATCCCCAATGCAAAGTTACACCTCACTTTTCTATTTTCCTATCAGAATTCCTGCAGACGCTAGCCCCGTTAGCCTGCAGACGCTAGCCCCGTTAGCCTGCAGACGCTAGCCCCGTCGGCCTGCAGACGCTAGCTAGCTAGCTAGCACAGGCAGGAACCTACAGAACACACACAAAAAGAGAGAGCAGAGACTTACCGATTGACGGCTGAGTTGGCTACCAAAGAAGGGCCAAGGAGCGATACCCTTCAGAGGGATTGGGAGGAAGGCTCCAAGCAGATGGAAATTATCACAACAGCACAGTCAGCTAGCTACTTTAGCGTGCTAATACTAAGCAAAGGTTGAAAAACTCTGGTAGCCTACTACACAGAGATCATGTGGGTAATCTGATTGGTTGTTTACATCACACCTCCTTGTGATTGCAGGATTGTAGCTCACCACTGCCAACACTCATTTTGCATGGCTAGTGGCTAATGTTAGCCAGCTCTGGGATGTCACTTCATGACTTGTGTGCAGAGGCGTCATGCCCATAGGAGGCACAGGGGTACTTGCCCCCTCAGACTTGTCCTGATTTTTTTTGTTGTAGTGCTACTAGCCACCTAGCAATTTTCTAAAGTTGGCTTTAGCTAGCCCACATTTTCCCAACTTCATAACTAGCTACCAAGAACCAATTTCAGGCTATCAATCAAGTTAGTTTAGACAAGATAGCTACTCAATCTTAGCTGGCATGCCTGCTGGCAAGGTTGGTAGAAAAATGAGCAATAACTACATTTGCTGAGTAAGTCTCACTTTCTTTTGAATGTGTTACCTAGATTTTACCAGAGAAGCAAATGTAGTTTGTTTAATAAAGAACCACAAGTCAGGAGGACACAGACCGATCAAGAGGCTTAGATATTTGGAAAATGTGACATTTTTTACATAGACGGTAGCATAATGATTATAGATCTAGATTGCAGGAAAAAGCTTTTTCAGGTGTTTGAAAAATGTTAAATTCTCCAACTTCCAGATGCTTCGAAACAACCCCCAACCATCCTCACATATTTGGTGATATCACTTCCTGACCTGTGTCTTGTCACTGTGTTCAGAGAGAAGATGGAGAGCCAGCTGGACAAGGAGGCAAGGTTCTGTCAGCTGATGGCACACAGCTCCCATGACTCGGCTATCGACACAGACTCTCTGGAGTGGGAGACTGAGGTGGTGGAGTTTGAGAAGGACAGGGTCAGTCTAAAGACATCAACTACTCTTATCGATTTAATTGAATTATTATTTGCCCATGCGTGGATGTATTGATGGCTCGATTGACTGATTTCATAATTTGAGAAATTGATTTCCAAATCCTGGTAAATACATTGTCTCTGAACCGATGTATAGAAAACCAGTGTATTAAACTTAGATGTTTTCCTGCAGGATGACATGGATTTGAAGGCACTTGGGTTTGACATAGCAGAAGGGGTAAATGATCCGTATTTACCAGGAGATTGTGGAATATTTGTAACAAGAGTTGACAGAGGAAGTATTGCAGATGGAAGGTTAAGGTAATTCTCAGATTTTTTAAAAACTTTTCCATCTGTTACTTTTAACATCACTCAACACAACCTGTTCTTTCCTCATCTCCAATAACACGTTTTCACTTCCTGCTTTTCAGAGTGAACGATTGGCTGCTGAAGTTAAATGATGTGAATTTGACCAATAAGGACAGGAAGCAGGTGGTGAACGCGGTGCTTAATGGAGGCGGACTGATCAACATGGTGGTGCGCAGGAGGAAGTCTCTGGGAGGGAGGCTGGTCACCCCCATACACATCAACCTAATCGGACACAAAGGTACCAGCTTTTTTGACAAACTCTATTTAGAGTTAACGTTGGTAATGAGTGTTCTGGCACCTTCCATATTGAACTCTGCCTTATGATGCATTCCTTTTAATAATATTCCATCTAGTGGATATGGCTTTTATATCTTTGTCCTCTATCCTTCTCTCTAATCCAGACAGCGGTATAGGTCTGGAGAGTGGCGTGTTTGTGACGGCCCTGGTCCAGGGGAGTCCTGCTGCCAGGGAGGGATCTCTGACAGTCGGAGACAGACTTATCGCTGTGAGTCCTTCTTCTCCTACACCTCTTTTCATCCTCCACCTCCTCCCACATCTACTCCTCCTCTTCTTCTCCTACACCTCTTTTCATCCTCCCATGTCTACTCCTCCCACGTCTACATCTAGTCCTCCTGTTCTACTCCTGTTCTACTCCTCTTCTTCTCCTCCTCTTCTTCTCCTGTTCTACTCCTCTTCTTCTCCTGTTCTACTCCTTTTCCTGCTCTACTCCTCTTCTTCTCCTGTTCTACTCCTCTTCTAATCCATTATCTTCCAACCTCTCCCTCCTTTTCTTTCACCTGATTTCACCCCTGTTCCATGTATGTCTCTAGTGACTTAGTGGCAGACAGAATCATAGCCAGTCATCACTCTACCTAGCAGAATGACCTGCTCTCTAATCATGAACCACCAACTGCAGCAGAAAGCATAATCCTCCAGATCCTGACGGTGAAGCTCTACTGCTTAATAAAGCTACTGGGCTTAATGTCTCCCCACTCACCTCTAATGGCAGACCAGGGCTGTGTCACAGTAGTGCACCCTATTACTCCCTACATGCTGCACTGTTTTTAACCAGAGCACATTAGGCCAAGGTCAAAAGTAATGCACTATATCAGGCTTAGGGTGCCATTTGGGATACACCCAGTTGATACTCTCACCTTAAATAGTAAAGTCAGGCTAGCTGATATGGGAGATGACTGCTCAGTGTTAGTGATTAGCGACCATTGGATCAGATGCCTGCAGATGTCAATCATGGTTGTGTATCATCTTATACGATGTCCTTGTAGTTGTTAATGAATGTAGCAGGTTATATTTCGCATATACGGTAGATGTTTAATGATGTTAGTAGGGAAAGAACTTGAACGCGCTGACCCTAGAGCGACATGCAGTCAGTGCACAATCTGCATATACTAATGCTCATTACTCCAATGTCTCAGACTAAGCTGTCAGTCCCACAGATGGAATAAACTGCTTCAAACAGTAGTGTTAAATATTCACTAGTCTGACCTCTTTAGAAAAGACTCAGGCTTGCATTTATTACCAAATGTCCTCTTTTCCCTCCCTGCGCCCCTCTCCCCTCCACAGTATTTTATTATAATTCGCCTCAGTCCTATTCTCATTAAAATGTGGGAATTGCATTTCTGATAGAAGAGCCGCTGGCCCGCGTTTCTGATAGAAGAGCCGCTGGCCCGCGTTTCTGATAGAAGAGCCGCTGCAGCAGGAAGGAAGGCAGAATGCAGTCTCTAGCACTGTTCTTCGGGGGCAGAGAATCTCTTAGGGTTAGGTTCATTCTCAACCTAGGAGAACGTGTGTTTGAGAAAGGTGTAGTATTTTTCTGAGCGTGTCCTCTGTTTTCCCCAGATCAACGGCATCGCTCTGGACAACAAGTCGGTGACGGAGTGCGAGACTCTGCTGAGGAACTGTAGGGACTCTCTAAGCCTCTCTCTCATGAAGGTGAATCTAAACTAGCCCCTTGTACTAAGCTCCTTCAATACGCAGTGGCTTAAAGTTCTCCTCCAGCCAGTGTGGTGCCACTTAACGTTCTCATTTAGGATAGGGCTTTGACTTGAAGGTTAATCTAAACTTTACCGCAAAATGGCCTTGCATTTTAGTTATCCTTGAGTCTGCAACAACCCTATTTTATTTATTTCACCTTTATTTAACCAGGTAGGCTAGTTGAGAACAAGTTCTCATTTACAACTGCGACCTGGCCAAGATAAAGCATAGCCGTGTGAACAGACAACAGAGTTACACATGGAGTAAACAATAAACAAGTCAATAACACAGAATAAATTAAAAAAACATTTAAAAAAAAGAGTCTATATACATTGTGTGCAAAATGAGGAGGTAGGCGAATAATTACAATTTAGCAGATTAACACTGGAGTGATAAATGATCAGATGGTCATGTGCAGGTAGAGATACTGGTGTGCAAAAGAGCGGAAAAGTAAATAAATAAAAACAGTATGGGGATGAGGTAGGTAAATTGGGTGGGCTATTTACCGATGGACTATGTACAGCTGCAGCAATCGGTTAGCTGCTCAGATAGCAGATGTTTAAAGTTGGTGAGGGAGATAAAAGTCTCCAACTTCAACGATTTTTGCTACGAGTGCTACGGGTGGGTGTTGCAATCGTGACCAGTGAACTGAGATAAGGCGAAGCTTTATCCAGATGACCTGGAGCCAGTGGGTCTGGCGACAAAAATGTAACGAGGGCCAGCCGACTAGAGCATACAGGTCGCAGTGGTGGGTGGTATAAGGTACTTTAATAACAAAGCGGATGGCATTGTGATAAACTGCATCCAGTTTACTGAGTAGAGTATTGGAAGCCATTTTGTAGATGACATCGCCGAAGTCGAGGATCGGTAGGATAGTCAGTTTTACTAGGGTAAGTTTGGCGGCGTGAGTGAAGGAGGCTTTGTTGCGGAATAGAAAGCCGATTTTGGATTGGAGATGTTTGATATGAGTCTGGAAGGAGAGTTTACAGTCTAGCCAGACACCTAGGTACTTATACATGTCCACATATTCTAGGTCAGAACCATCCAGGGTGGTGATGCTAGTCGGGCGTGCGGGTGCAGGCAGCGAACGGTTGAAAAGGATGCATTTGGTTTTACTAGCGTTTTAAGAGCAGTTGGAGGCCACGGAAGGAGTGTTGTATGGCATGGAAGCTCGTTTGGAGGTTAGATAGCACAGTGTCCAAGGAAGGGCCAGAAGTATACAGAATGGTGTTGTCTGCGTAGAGGTGGTTCAGGGAATCGCCCGCGGCAAGATCAACATCATTGATATATGCAGAGAAATGCTACAGAGGGTACTAATTTTAGTACTCATTTGAATTTCTCAATAACAAACACTTTAGATACTAATGCACTGCACAGGAGGATAGTGGCACCTTCATTGGGGAGGACAGGCAGGTAATGGCTGGAGTGGAATCATTGGAATGGTATCAAACACATTGTTTATTGTCATTCCATTTGCTCCGTTCCAGCCGTAATGAGCTGCCCCTCAGCAGCCTCCACTGCTACGCTGCAGTGGCTAGATATCAGGATAGTGTAATACTTTTTTGGGGGGGGGGGAAGTAAATGTGTTCACTATTCCTAACACACCTCTTTCTCTGTCCTCTTATGTCCCCAGTTCTTTCCTCACAGTTCGTCGGGCCAGAGCATCTTCGAGAGCCTGCGGGAGTCATCGTCCAACGGCCGTCTCTCCGAGGTACTCTCCAGGAACAGCCTCAAACACAACAGCTCCACGCAGACAGACATCTTCTGCCCTGACACAGGAGGGGGGGGTAGTAACGTCAACATCCCTGGAGAGAGGAGGAAGGGTGGGGCAGGTGAACCTGAGGAGGGGATGGGGGTGTACGGGGACATCAGGAAGCCCTTTTCCATGGTGTCTCTCCACTCAACCAGCCTTCGGCCGTCCTCTGACCTCGGTCTGGGTCCCCCGGGCCGCTACGGCCCCAGCGCCTTCCAGGAGTGCTGCTCTGGGTCCCCCTATGCCAATGCACCCCCACCCCCCATCCCCTATGACCCCTCTAAACCTGCCGACTGCATCACCATGGAGACCACCCTGGAGAGGAAGCAAAGTGGTGGCACCTGGCCCAAGGTGATCGTAGGTGGGATGTCCATCGCCGTGGATACGACCACAGCGATGACTCCGACCCAACTGTCCATCTTCAAGTCGCCCAAACAGAGGAAGTCTATCTTCAACCCGGATGCCTTCAAACCACGGCCTGAGACGGCGCCCCAGTCTTCCAAGATGGAGTTCCTGTCGTCCAGTCAGCTGGTGGCCCTCTCCCCGCAGCCCTTCAAGATAGAGTCTCTCTCCTCCTCCTCTACGGCCACACCCACACCTCCGACTCCACCCACCCGCAATGATTCGTTCAAATTCAAACACAAACAGCAGAGCAGCTCTGCTTCCGACTGCACGCTTACCTCCGACGGGGACAAAGGGGAGGCTGTTGCCATGGTTATGGGGGAGAGCAGTGGGGAACGAGAGAGGGACAGGAACGGGAACCACTACTTCCTGGACGGGAAGGTCCTGACACAGAGGAAGTCATGTGACGAGGACATTGGTCGAACCCGGGGTGAGGAGCCTGAGGTAAAGAGGCCCCGCCCTAAATCTGCCCCAGCGCTCAGACGTAGGATGACCCCCCAGTCCATCACCCTGCCCTCCTTCCAGGTCAGTTTGTTATTAATGTGATGCTATCTAAAGTGCTTTTCACAAGGGCCGGTCACAATAGTCTACCCTAAAGGCTTCCTCTCCTCCATCTACAGTGACGTTAAAGAACTGAACAGGTGAAGGCACCCTCTTAAGTTGCGTGCACCTTCCAAGACTATGTTTAACATCAACTGTGATCGAGTAGAGGAGAGGATGCCACTTAAGACTATAGAGATGCGTCTTATGTCTCAAAACACAAAGAGAAACTGCTTGATACTTCTGCTCAGAGTTCCAGGCAATAAGCAGACCATGTCTCACAGTGCTGAGCCAGGGGCTGTGGTCCCGTCCCAACACTCTCAAGAGGCTCCTTTAGTCTCCTCTTCCTGTTTCTGCTCCTGTTTATTGAACTGTGATTGTCATCCCAACACTCTGAAATGGGTTCTTCTCCTTATTCACCTGCTGTTTCTGCTGTTCACCTGCTGTTTCTGTTTATCATTTATCAAATCAACTAATTGATTTCTGTATCTGTCAATCACAAGAGCTACTCCAATGGTGATCACTCTCCAGAGCCCAGAGAGATGCTTCGCTCCTCCCCCAACCGCTTCCACAGACAGAGTGTGGGCTTCGGCCCCACAGTCTACAACGGTACCTTGTCTGCAAGTGAGTCTCTCACGCACGCACGCATCAAAAAGAAAAGGGGATACCTAGTCAGTTGTACAATTGAATGCATTCAACTTAAATGCGTCTTCTGCATTTAACCCAACCCCTCTGAATCAGAGAGGTGCGGGGGGCTGCCTTAATCAACATCCATGTCCTCAGAGCAGTTCTTGTGGGCCTTGCTCAAGAGCAGAATGGAATATTTTTCCACATTGTCCGCTTGGGAATTGGAACCAGCGAATTACTGGCCCAATGCTCTTAACCGTTCCTCCCATCTAACCAGTGTGTTCCTCCCATCTAACCAGTGTGGTAATGTTCTCAAACCAGTGTGTGTTGTGTTGTCAGATTCGGCCCATCGTGGCCTGGCCCCGTGTCCAGCAGTGACTGCTGTGATGAGGAACCCAGTATACACAGTCCGCAGCCACAGAGTCCACACCAACAACTGTCCCTCTGTCTCCTCCCAGATCTGCCAACACCAGCACAACAACCAACACCACAGGTAACTACCCCAGACAGAATAACTGCCCCGAAAACCAAGATACCCAGTCATTCTTAACGGGGGCAAATTACTGTTTCGTCTAAATTACAGTATAGTGGCTTAAAAATATGATGCCATTGCTGAAGTAGGCAAATAATTCGTAGGAAACAACTTGGTCATCATTATAATGTAGTCAAATTTACTTTAGACAGATGGCAAGGTTGCTATTAGTAAGGAAAGTTTGTTAAAAATACCTAGCAATGCTAATGTTAGCTAGGTTAAATGCTCTCCCCTCAATCTTAGCTAGCTAACGTTGAACAACATGTGAAGTCTGTGACGACATTACAGTGATGACCAAAGGTTTTTCTACTAATTAGTTGCCTTCTTTTGAAATGTCCTCCTGTTTGAGAATGTATTGAGTTCAGTCGTGCACGTTCAGTCGTGCACCAGTCCTCAAGATGCATTTTATAACAATGGCGTGCGTAAATGACGCTAATTGCAACCCATGAATTATGTAGTTAGAGTGTGTGTGTGTCAGTCCGCAGCACCAGGGTCGTCTGAGCCTGGACCTGAGCCAGAAGCGTCCAGCAGCAGACTACTCATCGTCCTCGTCACGCAGCAGCAACACCTCCCATGGTACCAACTCACTACCCTCCAGCGCTCGCCTGGGCCTTGGTCAGTCAGTCAGTCAGTCACCCACGCATGCCACACACACACAACACTCATATTATACAGTACATGCTTACACACACACACACACTCATGGACTTTTCCTCTATTCCATCAGGTTGGTCCAGTAACGTCCAGTACCGGACAGAGAGGATAAAGATCCCCTCCACTCCCCGCTACCCACGGTCCATGCTGGGCTCTGACAGAGGTACATGCATGGATAGAGCAATGAACGGATTAATTTATGCATGGATGGATGATTGAACAAACAAATGGCTGGATGGATGAATGAATGTATTAACTTAAGATTCCTGTTCCCGGAATATTGGGCATCTCTACCAATATTTTCTGATGCTGGACCCAATGGGCCTTTAGAGCACTGATTTTCCACTCAACTAAAGAACTTATTCCAAGTCAAACAGCTGACTACGCTCATGTATTCTCAGAGGAGAATGTGACAGCCCTGTTAGCAGCTCATTTAAAGGTGCTGTGATTTACTGCTGAAAGAGGGGGGACGAAAAGAGTCATAACACTAAACTCAGGGAAACACTTGGTTAATCGTATAGATTTTCGGTCCCTCGACGTTAAAGCTGGGGGTGAACATGCTTGTGTCTGGTATTTCCAACCTGATTACCTCTGAGAAATGATAGAGATGGCCGCCTCGCTTCGCGTTCCTAGGAAACTATGCAGTTTTTTGTTTTTTTTATGTGTTATTTCTTACATTGGTACCCCAGGTCATCTTAGGTTTCATTACATACAGTCGAGAAGAACTACTGAACATAAGAGCAGCGTCAACTCACCATCAGTACGACCAAGAATATGACTTTCGCGAAGCGGATCCTGCGTTCTGCCTTTCACCCAGGACAACGGAATGGATCCCAGCCGGCGACCCCAAAAAACGACTTCGAAAAAGGGGAAAACTAAGCGGTCTTCTGGTCAGACTCCGGAGACGGGCACATCGTGCACCACTCCCTAGCATTCTCCTCGCCAATGTCCAGTCTCTTGACAACAAGGTTGATGAAATCCGAGCAAGGGTAGCATTCCAGAGGGACATCAGAGACTGTAACGTTCTTTGCTTCACGGAAACATGGCTCACTGGAGAGACGCTATCGGAGTCGGTGCAGCCAGCTGGTTTCTCCACGCATCGCGCTGACAGAAACAAACATCTTTCTGGTAAGAAGAGGGGCGGGGGCGTATGCTTTATGGTTAACGTGACGTGGTGTGGCCACAACAACATACAGGAACTCAAGTCCTTCTGTTCACCTGATTTAGAATTCCTCACAATCAAATGTCGACCACATTAACTACCAAGGGAATTCTCTTCGATTATAATCACAGCCGTATATATTCCCCCCCAAGCAGACACAACGATGGCTCTGAATGAACTTTATTTGACTCTTTGCAAACTGGAATCCATATATCCGGAGGCTGCATTCATTGTAGCTGGGGATTTTAACAAGGCTAATCTGAAAACAAGACTCCCTAAATTGTATCAGCATATCGATTGCGCAACCAGGGCTGGAAAAACCTTGGATCATTGCTATTCCAACTTCCGCGACGCATATAAGGCCCTGCCCCGCCCTCCTTTCGGAAAAGCTGACCACGACTCGATTTTGTTAATCCCTGCCTACAGACAGAAACTAAAACAAGAAGCTCCCGCGCTGAGGTCTGTTCAACGCTGGTCTGACCAAGCTGACTCCACACTCCAAGACTGCTTCCATCACGTGGACTGGGATATGTTCCGTATTGCGTCAGACGACAACATTGACGAATACGCTGATTCGGTGTGCGAGTTCATTAGAACGTGCGTTGAAGATGTCATTCCCATAGCAACGATTAAAACATTCCCAAACCAGAAACCGTGGTTTGATGGCAGCATTCGCGTGAAACTGAAAGCGCGAACCACTGCTTTTAATCAGGGCAAGGTGACTGGAAACATGACCGAATACAAACAGTGTAGCTATTCCCTCCGCTAGGCAATCAAACAAGCTAAGCGTCAGTATAGAGACAAAGTAGAATCTCAATTCAACGGCTCAGACACGAGGTATGTGGCAGGGTCTACAGTCAATCACGGATTACAAAAAGAAAACCAGCACCGTCACGGACCAGGATGTCTTGCTCCCAGGCAGACTAAATAACTTTTTTGCCCGCTTTGAGGACAATACAGTGCCACTGACACTGCCCGCAACTAAAACATGCGGACTCTCCTTCACTGCAGCCGACGTGAGGAAGACATTTAAACGTGTCAACCCTCGCAAGGCTGCAGGCCCAGACGGCATCCCCAGCCGCGCCCTCAGAGCATGCGCAGACCAGCTGGCTGGTGTGTTTACGGACATATTCAATCAATCCCTATCCCAGTCTGTTGTTCCCACATGCTTCAAGAGGGCCACCATTGTTCCTGTTCCCAAGAAAGCTAAGGTAACTGAGCTAAACGACTACCACCCCGTAGCACTCACTTCCGTCATCATGAAGTGCTTTGAGAGACTAGTCAAGGACCATATCACCTCCACCCTACCTGACACCCTAGACCCACTCCAATTTGCTTACCGCCCAAATAGGTCCACAGACGATGCAATCTCAACCACACTGCACACTGCCCTAACCCATCTGGACAAGAGGAATACCTATGTGAGAATGCTGTTCATCAACTACAGCTCGGCATTTAACACCATAGTGCCCTCCAAGCTCGTCATCAAGCTCGAGACCCTGGGTCTCGACCCCGCCCTGTGCATTTGGGTACTGGACTTCCGCCCCCAGGTGGTGAGGGTAGGCAACAACATCTCCACCCCGCTGATCCTCAACACTGGGGCCCCACAAGGGTGCGTTCTGAGCCCTCTCCTGTACTCCCTGTTCACCCACGACTGCGTGGCCACGCACGCCTCCAACTCAATCATCAAGTTTGCGGACGACACAACAGTGGTAGGCTTGATTACCAACAACGACGAGACGGCCTACAGGGAGGAGGTGAGGGCCCTCTGAGTGTGGTGTCAGGAAAATAACCTCACACTCAACGTCAACAAAACTAAGGAGATGATTGTGGACTTCAGGAAACAGCAGAGGGAACACCCCCCTATCCACATCGATGGAACAGTAGTGGAGAGGGTAGTAAGTTTTAAGTTCCTCGGCGTACACATCACAGACAAACTGAATTGGTCCACCCACACAGACAGCATCGTGAAGAAGGCGCAGCAGCGCCTCTTCAACCTCAGGAGGCTGAAGAAATTCGGCTTGTCACCAAAAGCACTCACAAACTTCTACAGATGCACAATCGAGAGCATCCTGTCGGGCTGTATCACCGCCTGGTACGGCAACTGCTCCGCCTACAACCGTAAGGCTCTCCAGAGGGTAGTGAGGTCTGCACAACGCATCACCGGAGGCAAACTACCTGCCCTCCAGGACACCTACACCACCCGATGTTACAGGAAGGCCATAAAGATCATCAAGGACAACAACCACCCGAGCCACTGCCTGTTCACCCCGCTATCATCCAGAAGGCGAGGTCAGTACAGGTGCATCAAAGCTGGGACCGAGAGACTGAAAAACAGCTTCTATCTCAAGGCCATCAGACTGTTAAACAGCCACCACTAACATTGAGTGGCTGCTGCCAACACACTGACTCAACTCCAGCCACTTTAATAATGGGAATTGATGGGAAATGATGTAAAATATATCACTAGCCGCAGTATTCATCTCATATTCATCTCATATGTCCCATCTCATATACTGTACTCTATCATCTACTGCATCTTTATGTAATACATGTATCACAAGCCACTTTAACTATGCCACTTTGTTTACATACTCATCTCATATGTATATACTGCACTCAATACCATCTACTGTATCTTGCCTATGCCGCTCTGTACCATCACTCATTCATATATCTTTATGTACATATTCTTTATCCCCTTACACTTGTCTATAAGGTAGTAGTTTTGGAATTGTTAGCTAGATTACTTGTTGGTTATTACTGCATTGTCGGAACTAGAAGCACAAGCATTCCGCTACACTCGCACTAACATCTGCTAACCCTGTGTATGTGACAAATAAAATTAGATTTGATACTGGAACTATGGACCAATTCTCTCCCTCTCGTCCTACCACCATGTTTGAACTGTTTTGAGCATTTTAATTGTTTTTACTACGGTTGTAAGAATGACAAACACATTTTCCTTTTGGGATTGTTTAAGTACATTCTCATTTTAAGTTTCTTCCCCTCTCTTCTCTCCCTTCGTCTCTCCCCGGCCCCTCGCCTCCAGGCTCCCTGTCCCATTCAGAGTGCAGCAGCCCCAGCCTCATCACTCCACCCCACTCACCTCTCAACCTGGAGACTTCCTCCTTCGCTAGCAGCCAATCACAGAGCTCTATCTCCACCCTGCCCAGATTCTCCGTCAGCCCTGTGCCAGTAGGAGAGCAGAGGAAAGACCGGTAGGAAGGAAAAGATGAGACAAGTGGGGGAAAAAATAAGAATGATTTTGAAAAGGGCAGGACGGTGTAAAACCATGTCTGTAGTACCTCCTGCCACCAGCAGTTCTATGTGGTGACTCTGTTCCAGTACTAGAACACATGATTCAATTGGTCAAATAATCACCAAGTCCTTTATTAGTTGAATCAGATGTGCATGTACTGGAATAGGCTGAGGGTACTTGAGGAGAGGTTTGGCAATAATACAAATAGGAAGTGTGTGATGCATTGATTATAGATCAGTTATAATGCTGTTGGTAAATGCAGTATGCTGCTGTCATTTCTCTTTGTAGCCTGATCCCAGATCTGTTTGTGCTTTAGCCAAGTCCCCTGACTATGCCAGTGGAATGACGATGTTAGAAGGATTTGCTAAAGCACACACAGAAGGAACCAGGCTAGTATTCTTGTTTATTTTTCTGTTTTTCTTATCACAGCAGGACTGTTTGGCCTCTGCATATTTTCTATTTTTCACCACCTTGCTGTCTTTCTTCCTCTGCCCTGTCTGCTTTTCTCTCCTCCATCTCCTCCCTCGTTTCTTCTATCTGCCATGTGTGTAAATGTCTCCAGGTCTCTGTACCATAACAGGTCTTTTCTGAGGATCCCTCTGGCTGCTAGGCCGAGGTTCTCCTCTCTCAGGAGCCTCAGGTTCGTTGGATCTACCTCAGACACAGATGATCTTACTGTTAACATGCTTGAGATAAAGAGAGAGACCCAGGCTTGTCCAGAAACAACCCCTACGCTGAGGCCTAGTAACAAGGAGAGAGCCCATCGAGATCTGGTCTAGACACCTGGGATGTATAAAGCATGTGTTGTGTGGTATTTCTCAACCCGAACAACAGTTAGGCCTCAATCCCACCTTCCAGTCAAACAGGTCTATGCATGCTAGGTTTACAAAGATCCAGAAAACTTGCCCAACTATTCCTCTTGATTCAGATTTGATAGATTGATGTGTGCTGTCTCTCAATTGTGTTTGTTTGATTGGACTTGTTTGAAATTACGTGGCCCCTTGTTTCATGTGTAAAGTCATTCTCACTGAAGCTGCATGCTACTGAAGGTTTGAACTTTTGCAGATGGCATGGCATTCTCTGTGTGTTTGGGTCCAATCCTAGTCCTGATGCTGAGTGTGAAGCTACCTCTGAGTCCACCTCACCACCTTTTGTTTTTCTTCGTCTTTTAGCACACTGTTTGTCCCTTTTTTTTCTGAATGTTGGTCCTTCCTGTGAAATATAATATGGCTCTGTGTATGAGCTATGCCTATGTATTGTGAAAATCAACATGTGTGTTTCATAGCACCCTAGTCCCTATGTAGTGCACTACTTTTGTCCAGACCCTTATTGGGGAGTTGACATGTAGCCCTGATGTTTATTCTCATCCCTCCCTCTCATCAGGCCGTACCTGGAGGAACCTCGGAACGTGATCGTTCACAAAGGGGCGGAGCCTCTGGGCATCTCTATCGTCGGTGGCGAGAACGGCGGCATCTTCGTCTCCAAGGTGACGGGAGGCAGCATCGCCCACCAGGCCGGCCTGGAGTACGGTGACCAACTCCTCGAGGTAACTTCCTGTTTCCTTTCTTCCTGGCAGGGTTAAGGATCAAATACATTTCAGATCAGGAGGAAATTGTCAATGTGATTCTGTGATGAAGTTTATTCCTATTAATGGAATAAAACATTATAGTAATTTACAGCACCAGTTAAAAGTTTGTACACACCTACTAATTCTAGGGTTTTTCTTTATTTTTACTATTTTCTACATTGTCGAATAATTGAAGACAACAAAACTATGAAATAACACATGGAATCATATAGTTACACAAATCAAAATATATTTTAGATTTTTCAAAGTAGCCATCCTTTGCCTTGATGACAGCTTTGCACACTCTTGGCATTTTCATTGTTTTAGTTTACAATGGAGCCCCTAGTTCCACTCTTCATACCTCTGATACCTCCTTTGTCCCACCTCCCACACATGCGGTGACCTCACCCATTACAACCAGCATGTCCAGAGATACAACCTCTCTTATCATCATCCAGTGCCCGGGCTTACCTCCGCTGTACCCGCACCCCACCATATCCCTGTCTGCGCATTATGCCCTGAATATATTCTACCATGCCCAGAAATATGCTCCTTTTATTCTTTGTCCCCAACGCTCTAGGCGACCAGTTTTGATAGCCTTTAGCCGCACCCTCATACTACTCCTCCTCTGTTCCGCGGGTGATGTGGAGGTAAACCCAGGTACTGCATGTCCCCAGGCACCCTCATTTGTTGACTTCTGTGATCGAAAAAGCCTTGGTTTCATGCATGTCAACATCAGAAGCTTCCTCCCTAAGTTTGTTTTACTCACTGCTTTAGCACACTCTGCCAACCCTGATGTCCTTGCCGTGTCTGAATCCTGGCTTAGGAAGGCCACCAAAAATTCTGAGATTTCCATACCCAACTATAACATTTTCCGTCAAGATAGAACTGCCAAAGGGGGAGGAGTTGCAATCTACTGCAAAGATAGTAGGACAGAACTCTGCAGGCTATCCAGGTCCATACCCAAACAGTTCGAACTACTAATTTTAAAAATGACTCTCTCCAGAAATAAGTCTCTGCACTGTCCATGTTCGAACTACTAATTTTAAAAATGACTCTCTCCAGAAATAAGTCTTGCACTGTTGCCGCCTGCTACCCCCCCCTCAGCTCCCAGCTGTGCCCTGAACACCATTTGTGAATTGATCGCCCCCATCTAGCTTCAGAGTTTGTTCTGTTGGCCGACCTAAACTGGGATATGCTTAACACCCCGGCAGTCCTACAATCTAAGCTAGATGCCCTCAATCTCACACAAATCATCAAGGAACCCACCAGGTACAACCCTAAATCTGTAAACAGGGGCACCCTCATGGATGTTATCCTGACCAACTGGCCCTCCAAATACACCTCCGCTGTCTTCAATCAGGATCTCAGCGATCACTGCCTCATTGCCTGTATCCGCTGCGGGTCCGCAGTCAAACGACCACCACTCATCACTGTCAAATGCTCCCTAAAACACTTCTGCGAGCAGGCCTTTCTAATCGACCTGGCCCGGGTATCCTGGAAGGATATTGACCTCATCCCGTCAGTTGAGGATGCCTGGTCATTCTTTAAAAGTAACTTCCTCACCACCTTAGATAAGCATGCTCCGTTCAAAAAATACAGAACTAAGAACAGATATAGCCCTTGGTTCACTCCAGACCTGACTGCCCTTGACCAGCACAAAAACATCCTGTGGCGGACTGCAATAGCATCGAATAGTCCCTGCGATATGCAACAGTTCAGGGAATTCAGGAACCAATACATGCAGTCAGTCAGGAAAGCAAAGGCCAGCTTTTTCAAGCAGAAATTTGCATCCTGTAGCTCTAACTCCAAAAAGTTCTGGTACACTGTAATGTCCATGGAGAACAAGAGTACCTCCTAGGCTAGGTAACACGGTCACCACCGATAAATCCATGATAATCGAAAACTTCAACAAGCATTTCTCAACGGCTGGCCATGCCTTCCTCCTCGCTACTCCAACCTCGGCCAACAGCTCCCCAGCTTCTCCTTTACCCAAATCCAGATAGCAGATGTTCTGAAAGAGCTGCAATACCTGGACCTGTACAAATCAGCTGGGCTTGACAATCTGGACCCTCTATTTCTGAAACTATCTGCCGCCATTGTCGCAAACCCTATTACCAGCCTGTTCAACCTCTCTTTCATATCGTCTGAGATCCCCAAGGATTGGAAAGCTGCCGCGGTCATCCCCTCTTCAAAGGGGGAGACACCCTGGACCCAAACTGTTACAGACCTATATCCATCCTGCCCTGCCTATCTAAGGTCTTCGAAAGCCAAGTCAACAAACAGATCACTGACCATCTCGGATCCCAGCGTACTTTCTCCGCTGTGCAATCCGGTTTCCGAGCCGGTCACGGGTGCACCTCAGCCACGCTCAAGGTACTAAATGATATCATAACCGCCATCGATAAAAGACAGTACTGTGCAGCCGTCTTCATCGACCTGGCCAAGGCTTTCGACTCTGTCAATCACCATATTCTTATCTGCAGACTCAGTAGCCTCGGTTTTTCTAATGACTGCCTTGCCAGGTTCACCAACTACTTTGCAGACAGAGTTCAGTGTGTCAAATCGGAGGGCATGTTGTCCGGTCCTCTGGCCGTCTCTATGGGGGTGCCACAGGGTTCAATTCTCGGGCCGACTCTTTTCTCTGTATATATCAATGATGTTGCTCTTGCTGCGGGCGATTCCCCGATCCACCTCTACGCAGGCGACACCATTCTGTATACTTCTGGCCCTTCCTTGGACACTGTGCTATCTAACCTCCAAACGAGCTTCAATGCCATACAACACTCCTTCTGTGGCCTCCAACTGCTCTTAAACGGTAGTAAAACCAAATGCATGCTTTTCAACCGTTCGCTGCCTGCACCCGCACGCCCGACTAGCATCACCACCCTGGATGGTTCCGACCTAGAATATGTGGACATTTATAAGTACCTAGGTGTCTGGCTAGATTGTAAACTCTCCTTCCAGACTCATATCAAACATCTCCAATCTAAAATCAAATCTAGATTCGGCTTTCTATTCCGCAACAAAGCCTCCTTCACTCACGCCGCCAAACTTACCCTAGTAAAACTGACTATCCTACCGCTCCTCGACTTCGGCAATGTCATCTACAAAATAGCTTCCAATACTCTACTCAGCAAACTGGATGCAGTTTATCACAATGCCATCCGCTTTGTTACTAAAGCACCTTATACCATCCACCACCTGTATGCTCTAGTCGGCTGGCCCTCGCTATATATTCGTCGCCAGACCCACTGGCTCCAGGTCATATACAAGTCCATGCTAGGTAAAGCTCCGCCTTATCTCAGTTCACTGGTCACGATGGCAACACCCACCCGTAGCACGCGCTCCAGAAGGTGTATCTCACTGATCATCCCTAAAGCCAACACCTCATTTGGCCGCCTTTCCTTCCAGTTCTCTGCTGCCTGTGACTGGAACGAATTGCAAAAATCGCTGAAGTTGGAGACTTATCTCCCTCACCAACTTTAAACATCTGCTATCTGAGCAGCTCTTTTGCACACCAGTATCTTTACCTGCACATGACCATCTGATCATTTATCACTCCAGTGATTGTAAATTGTAATTATTCGCCTTCTTCCTCATGCCTTTTGCACACAATGTATATAGACTTTTTCTTTTTTTTCAACTTTTTTCTAATATTGACTTGTTTATTGTTTACTCTGTGTTGTTGTCTGTTCACACTGCTATGCTTTATCTTGGCCAGGTCGCAGTTGTAAATGAGAACTTGTTCTCAACTAGCCTACCTGGTTAAATAAAGGTTAAATAAAAAATTACAAAATGTTTTTTCATTTTTCAAATCATATGAGCAAAGAAAATGTTGCTTTATCTGGGACGCTAAACCAGACAAAATAAAACGAGCCTATCTATATAATGAATATGAATTGGGTGGGTTGAGATTATTAAATATAAAAGCACTAAACCTCTCTCTAAAAGCTTCACTCATTCAACCCTAAAGGGTTCTCAAGTAGATTACTAAGAAAAGCTCATCCATTGTTTAAAAATGGCCTTTTTGCCTTTGTGCAAATTGCCATGTCGCATTTTCTATTAATTGAATTATTATTTTTCAAACAAGCATTGCAGAGCTGGCTACAATTTCAATTTCATCCTCCTGAAAAGATGGAACAAATATTATGGCTGAACTCAAATATGCTGGTTGATAAAATATCTGTATTTATGGGAAAGATGTTTGAAAAAGGTATATTGTTCTTAAATGATATTGGAATGGGAGAGTTATGTCCTTCATGGAGTTATCAGAATTGAATGGGAAGGTCTGCTCAATCCAAGAGTACCACCAATTGATTACAGCATTACCCCAAAAATGGAGGAGGCAGGTGGCAGCGGGAGGAGGTAGGGAACTGGTCTATCTGCCCAATATAAAGGATCATAATTGTGGAGGAATAAAAATAGCATACATAGGAAAGTATACCAGTTCCATTTGAGGACCAGAATGATAACTGTGCCATACAGATTGCAAAATAGTTGGGAAGAGATTTGATGGTACAGGGTGGTGTATGAGTTGATATATAAAACAACCCAAAATTCAAGACTTTGCTTTTCAGCTAAAATGATTATATAGAATTCTTGCCACCAACAAAATGTTTAATATTTGGGGCATAAAATCATCGAAGCTCTGCAGATTTTGTTACAGATTCATTAACCCATTTATTTTGGTATTGCCATAAGGTAGCCTGTTTCTGGTCTCAGGTTCAGGAATGGCTGAAAATGCATAGAATTGATCTAAAATTGACCCTAGAAATAGTACTGTTAGGAGATGGAGAGACCGGGTCAGTCAATTGCTAATATACTGATACTCTTAGTAAAAGTATTTGTCTTCAACTCGCAATCTGTGGATTCAATTAGATAGATTGAAATTGTACGTTAAACGTCACAGCATAGTTGAAAGATATGTGTTGCGTAGGAACCCAAAGTGGGTGGCCAGCAGAGATAGATAGGTGGGATGGGCTGAGGGTTGGTATGTGGAATTGGAGACAAGTTGGAGTGGAGTTGCTGTGTGGGAGATGGAATGATGGTCAAAGATAAACCTAAAAGAATTATTTAAAAAATCTAAATGAAACATAATAAAAAGTATGTTTAAATGACACTAAGTGGCAGTGTTTTTACAACTAATGCCTGCCGAGGCTGATGCAGTGCAGGTGTTTGTACACATGCTCTCATTCAAATAAACACATACAAGAACACACACATACATGTAATAGTGCCAGACATGCACACAAACATATAAAGTTGGCATTGCTGTTATGATTTTAGTTGTCCTTGATGTCCTTTGTTTTACATGTTTTATTTTAATTTTTTTGCATTGTTGTTTACTGTTTTCTTCTGTCTTTTCCTTTTTTCTCTTTAGTTCATTCTCTTGGTTGTTGGTGCATTGGGGGGTTCTTGGGGGTGGGGAATGGAATTAATTTTATTTTTTATTTTTCTTCCTGACTGTGGGAGTGGTCTCAAATGGTTGAGGGACAGCTATTGGGGAACTGTGGGGGGGGATCTTGGAGGTTTCAGGTTCACGTTTTTTGGCCTGGTGGGAGATCTGTCAACGAGCCCTTGAGCAGGGCATTGACCCTGGATGCTTCTGTGTATCGCTCTGAATGAGATCTGTTAGATGACTTGTATGATGTAGTTGTTGAGCGGCTTCACTGCAAGTTTTGAATATTCAATAATAAAAAATAAAATTATTATTATTAATGCCTGAATATGGCCTGTAGAATTGAGAAGTGCTATTTATTTTCAGTGAGGATTTTTCAATAACATCTAAACTTTCTCTTCACCTCCAGTATAACGGTATTAACCTGCGTAATGCCACAGAGCAGCAGGCCAGGCTGATCATTGGTCAGCAGTGTGACACCATCACCATTATGGCTCAATACAACCCCCACATGTACCAGCTGGGAAACCCCTCACGATCCAGGTAAACAATGACATTTCTTCCCAGTGGTCAATTTACATAAATATACGAGTAATCAAAGATAATGTCAGTCTTTCATACTTCAAAAGGCGTGTAAAATTGACCTAGGACATGCCATGACAAATCTCGTAGTCATATAAAATATACAGGCCTCATTTACCACTTTTTAAATAGATGGTACCAATATTTAACCTTTATTTAACTAGGCAAGTCAGTTAAGAAAATACAGCCTGGATTCAAACCAGGGTGTCTGTAGTGACACCTCTAGCACTGAGATGCAGTGCCTTAGACTGCTGCGTAACTCGGGAGCCCATTCTAAGGTTTTTCTCTCTCTGCGCGTGTAGTTCTGGTCTGGAGCCGGTGAGCAGCCAGTTCACGCCCCAGGGCAGTGGAGCCACCACCCCAGACAACCAATCTACTATAGACACTCTGAGTGAACAGGATGAAGGAACACTCACCCCCTCCTCCAAACAGACCACCCCTACAACTAGTCCTCACAGCTTCATCAGGTAACACACACCTCTGCCGGGCCCACCTCTGACTGCTCCAGCCTCTCCAACTTCATGTGGATTTGTGTATATTGCAGGGGTTGGGTACGGCAGAAGACACATTTCTGTTTGGTAAGGTATTCGCATTCTTCCCTTCTCCACTCCAGGGTGTCGTCAGAGGGCAGTCGTAAGGTGTGTGAGCCGCGGGTGGTGACGGTGCTCAGGGCCCAGGGTGCAGAGCTGGGGCTGGGGCTGTGTGGAGGGAACCTCCGGGGGGTCTATGTAAAGAGTCTGGAGGAGGACAGCCCTGCTAGGGGACCAGAGGGCCTGCAGCCTGGGGACCTAATACTGGAGGTAGGTTACATACACCAGCATGTAGGTGGACACAAGGTCTATCACAACTTTTTTTTATGAGCGAACATTTTTCACTGTGCAGCATCTCTGCCAAAGCCCATCGCTGTTTTCCTTGCCTGTCTTTGTTCCTTTATCGATTGCCCCTCTCCTCTCTTTCTCTCATTGTACACTGTGGTGTACCTACACGGCCAATCTCTAGAAGTAGAGTAACTCGCACTGTCCCATTCCTGTCATGCTCCCACTCTGTCACTTTAATCTCTGTTCTTCAAGCAGGCCTAGAGCCTTGTCATCAGAACAGAACTCTGTCCATTTTCCTCCTCTCTTGTCCTCCTCCTAATCAATAGACAGACATGCAACCAAAAAACCACAGAGGCTGAAGGAGTCTGTTTTACTCTGTGGACCAGCCCAGGGCTTTGAAATGAATGTATTGATTGGTCTAGACACTGCCAAAATCTATCACTCATCTCTCTCACTCTCTATTTCCCTTTCTCTCTCTGTATCTCACACTCTTGCTCCTTCTCACCCCCCTCTCCCTCTTCTCTCTCATTTTTCTCTCTCCTTTCTCCCCCCCCTCTCCCTCTGTCATAATTGTTTTTACATTTCTTTGTGTAATGATGTTTACCCAATAAGGGGGTTTGTAAATTCCAATTCCCTATCTCAGTATGGGTCAGTGAATATGAAGAACAAGACGGTGGAGGAGATGTATGTAGAGATGCTGAAGCCGGCCGAGACAGTCACTCTCAGAGTCCAACAACGACCTGACGACTTCAACATGGTTAAAGACACACCGGGGGACGGCTTCTATATCAGGTACACACACACACACCGGTCTCCAAAATGCCTGTTTCATGATGCACCAGTGAAGCCCATGGAGAGGAACTCTCTCGTCATCTAAAGCAATTATGTCCCACATCCAGGAGAATCATCCTCTGTTACACTATAGAGATACTGTCTGTCTGTTTATATGTCTATATATATATTTATTTATTTATTTATTTATTTATTTATTTATTTATATATGGGGTCACTTAGAAATGTCCTTGTTTTTGAAAGAAAGAAAAGCACATTCCTCAACTGGCAGCTTCATTAAATAGTATCTGCAAAACACCAGTCTCGACGTCAACAGCGAAGAGGTGACTCCGGGATGCTGGCCTTCTACGCAGAGTTGCAAACAATAAGCCATATCTGTCTGGCCATTAAAAAGAAAACAAGAGTGGCAAAAGAACAGACTGGACAGAAGAACTCTGCCTAGAAGGCCAGCATCCCGGAGTTGCCTCTTCACTGTTGACGTCGAGGCTGGTGTTTTGCAGGTACTATTTAATGAAGCTGCCAGTTGAGGACTTGTGAGGCGTCTGTTTCTCAAACTAGACATTCTAATGTACTTGTTCTCTTGCTCAGTTGTGCACCGGGGCCTCCCACTCCTCTTTCTATACTGGTTAGAGCCAGTTTGCGCTGTTCTGTGAAGGGAGTTGTACAGTCGTGGCCAAAGGTTTTGAGAATGACACAAATATACATTTTCACAGTCTGCTGCCTCAGTGTCTTAAGATATTTTTGTCAGATGTTACTATGGAATACTGAAGTATAATTACAAGCATTTCATTAGTGTCAAAGGCTTTTATTGACAATTACATAAAGTTGATGCAAAGAGTCAATATTTGCAGTGTTGACCTTTCTTTTTCAAGACCTCTGTAATCTGCCCTGGCATGTTGTCAATTAACTTCTGGGCCACATCCTGACTGATGGTAGCCCTTTCTTGCATAATCAATGCTTGGAGTTGGGTTTTTGTTTGTCCACCCGCCTCTTGAGGATTGACCACAAGTTCTCAATGGGATTAAGGTCTGGGGAATTTCCTGGCCATGAACACAAAATATTGATATTTTGTTCCCCGAGCCACTTAGTTATCACTTTGGCCTTATGGCAAGGTGCACCATCATGCTGGAAAAGACATTGTTCTTCACCAAACTGTTCCTGGATGGTTGAAAGAAGTTGCTCTCGGAGGATGTGTTGGTACCATTCTTTATTCATGGCTGTGTTCTTAGGCAAAATTGTGAGTGAGCCCACTCCCTTGGTTGAGAAGCAACCCCACACATGAATGGTCTCAGGATGCTTTACTGTTGGCATGACACAGGACTGATGGTAGCGCTCACCTTGTCTTCTCCGGACAAGCTTTTCTCCGGATGCCCTAAACAATCGGAAAGGGAAAATGACCTTAACCCAGTCCTCAGCGGTCCAATCCCTGTACCTTCTGCAGAATATCAGTCTGTCCCTTCTGCAGAATATCAGTCTGTCCCTGATGTTTTTCCTGGAGAGAAGTGGCTTCTTTGCTGTCCTTCTTGACACCAGGCCACCCTTCAAAAGCCTTCGCCTCACTATGCATGCAGATGCACTCACACCTGCCTGCTGCCATTCCTGAGGAAGCTCTGTACTGGTGGTGCTCCAATCCCGCAGCTGAATCAACTTTAGGAGACGGTCCTGGCGCTTGCTGGACATTCTTGGTTGCCTTGAAGCCTTCTTCACAACAATTGAGCCGCTCTCTTTGAAGTTCTTGATGATCCGATAAATGGTTGATTTAGGTGCAATCTTACTTGCAGCAATATCCTTGCCTGTGAAGCCATTTTTGTGCTAAGCAATGATGATGGCACGTGTTTCCTTGCAGGTAAGCATGGTTGACAGAAGAAGAACAATGATTCCAAGCATCACCCTCCTTTTTGAAGCTTCCAGTCTGTTATTCGAACTCCATCAGCATGACCGAGTGATCTCCATCAGCATGACCGAGTGATCTCCAGCCTTGTCCTCGTCAACACACACACCTTTGTTAACAAGAGAATCACTGACATGATGTCAGCTGGTCCTTTTGTGGCAGGGCTGATATGTAGTGGAAATGTTTTTGGGGATTCAGTTAATTTGCATGGCAAAGAGGAACTATACAATTAATTGCAATTCATCTGATCACTCTTCATAACATTCTGGAGTACATGCAAATTGCCATCATACAAACTGCGGCAACAGACTTTGACACAAATTTTCATTCTCAAAACCTTTGGCAACGTCTGTACACAGCGTTGTACGAGATCTTCAGTTTCTTGGCAATTTCTCACATGGAATAGCCTTCATTTCTCAGAACAAGAATAGACTGATGAGTTTCAGAAGAAAGTTCTATGTTTCTGGCCATTTTGAGCCTGTAATCAAACCCACAAATGCTGATGCTCCAGATACTCAACTGGTCTAAAGAAGGACAGTTTTATTGCGTCTTTAATTAGCACTGCAATTGCAAAAGGGTTTTCTAATGATCAATTAGCCTTTTAAAATGATAAACTTGGATTAGCTAACACAACGTGCAATTGGAACACAGGAGTGATGGTTGCTGATAATGTGCCTCTGTACGCCGATGTAGATATTCCATAAAAAATCTGCCATTTCCAGCTACAATAGTCATTTACAACATTAACAATATCTACACTGTATTTCTGATCAATTTGATGTTATTTTAATGAACAATTTGTTTTGCTTTTCTTTTAAATACAAGGACATTTCTAAGTGTCACCAAGTTTTTGAACTAGAGGTCGACCGATTAGCGCGCACCCCGCTAACTAGCTAGCCATTTCACATCACATCGTTACACCAGCCTAATCTCGGGAGTTGATAGGCTTGAAGTCATAAACAGCAGAGCTGCTGGCAAAACGCACTAAAGTGCTGTTTGAATGAATGCTTACGAGCCTGCTGGTGCCTACTATTGCTCAGTCAGACTGTTCTATCAAATCATAGACTTAATTATAACATAATAACACACGGAAATACGAGCCTTAGGTTATTAATATGGTCGAATCCTGAAACTATCATTTCGAAAACAAGATGTTTATTCTTTCAGTGAAATACGGAACCGTTCTGTATTTTCTCTAACAGGTGGCATCCATCAGTCTAAATATTCCTGTTACATTGCACAACCTTCAATGTTATTTGCCAGAATTTTATGTAATTATGACATTAGTTCGCAATGAGCCAGGCGGCCCAAACTGTTGCATATACACTGACTCTGCGTGCAATGAACGCAAGAGAAGTGACACAATTTCACCTGGTTAATATTGCCTGCTAACCTGGATTTCTTTTAGCTAAATATGCAGGTTTAAAAATATATACTTCTGTGTATTGATTTTAAGAAAGGCATTGGTTTTTATGGTTAGGTACACTTTGGAGCAACGACAGTCCTTTTTCGCGAATGCGCACTGCAGCGATTATATGCAACGCAGGACACGCTAGATAAACTTAGTAATATCATCAACCATGTGTAGTCATAACTAGTGATTGTGATTAAGTTTAATGCTAGCTAGCAACTTACCTTGGCTTCTTACTGCATTCGCGTAACAGGCAGGCTCCTCGTGAGGCAGGTGGTTAGAGCGTTAGAAAGTTAACTGTAAGGTTGCAAGATTGAATCCCTGAGCTGACAAGGTAAAAATCTGTCGTTCTGACCCTGAACAAGACAGTTAACCCACCGTTCCTAGGCCGTCATTGAAAATAAGAATGTGTCGATAACTGACTTGCCTGGTTAAATAAAGATTAAATAGAGGTGTAAAAATTTCGACGTCCAAAATTACCGAAATCCGATTGTTATGAAAACTTGAAATCGGCCCTAATTAATCGGCCATTCCCATTAATCGGTCGACCTCTAGTTTGAACGGGTAGTGTATCTAGATACATATCCTCTTGAAAGAAATTTCTAAGTGACCCTAAACTTGTCTGTCTGTCTGTATCTATCTATGTTTGCCTGTGTCTATCTGCCTGTGTCTGTCTCTGTCTGTATATCTGTCTATCTGCCTGTGTCTATGTCTCTGTCTGTATATCTGCCTGTGTCTATGTCTCTGTCTGTATATCTGCCTGTGTCTATGTCTCTGTCTGTATATCTGCCTGTGTCTATGTCTCTGTCTGTGTATATCTGCCTGTGTCTATGTCTCTGTCTGTGTATATCTGCCTGTGTCTATGTCTCTGTCTGTGTATATCTGCCTGTGTCTATGTCTCTGTCTGTGTATATCTGCCTGTGTATGTCTCTGTCTGTGTATATCTGCCTGTGTCTATGTCTCTGTCTGTGTATCTGTATATCTGTCTATCTGCCTGTGTCTATGTCTCTGTCTGTATATCTGCCTGTGTCTATGTCTCTGTCTGTATATCTGTATATCTGCCTGTCTGTCTCTGTCTGTGTATATCTGCCTGTGTCTATGTCCCTGTCTGTATATCTGCCTGTGTCTATGTCTCTGTCTGTATATCTGCCTGTGTCTATGTCTCTGTCTGTGTATATCTGCCTGTGTCTCTGTATATCTGTCTCTGTCTGTATATCTGCCTGTGTCTGTCTCTGTCTGTGTCTATGTCTCTGTCTGTATATCTGCCTGTGTCTGTCTGTATATCTGTCTGTATATCTGTCTGTCTGTCTGTATATCTGTCTGTCTGTATATCTGCATGTCTGTCTGTCTGTATATCTGCATGTCTGTATATCTGCATGTCTGTCTGTCTGTCTGTATATCTGCATGTCTGTCTGTCTGTATATCTGCATGTCTCTGTCTGTCTGTATGTATCTGCATGTCTCTGTCTACGTCTGTATCTGTCTAAGTCTGGATAAGTCTGTGTGTGTCTGTCTATAACCTGTCTGTCTAGCCCCACTACACAACCAGCTACCATCTAGCCCCACTACACAACCGGCCACCATCTAGCCCCACTACACAACCGGCCACCATCTAGCCCCACTACACAACCGGCCACCTTCTAGCCCCACTACACAACCGGCCACCTTCTAGCCCCACTACACAACCGGCCACCTTCTAGCCCCACTACACAACCGGCCACCTTCTAGCCCCACTACACAACCGGCCACCTTCTAGCCCCACTACACAACCGGCCACCATCTAGCCCCACTACACAACCGGCCACCATCTAGCCCCACTACACAACTGGCCACCATCTAGCCCCACTACACAACCGGCCACCATCTAGCCCCACTACACAACCGGCCACCATCTAGCCCCACTACACAACCGGCCACCATCTAGCCCCACTACACAACCGGCCACCTTCTAGCCCCACTACACCACCGGCCACCATCTAGCCCCACTACACCACCGGCCACCATCTAGCCCCACTACACCACCGGCCACCATCTAGCCCCACTACACAAAAAGTACATTTCTCCTTTTCCAGGCATTGTGACTTGCCTAGTTTAATAAAATGCAAGCATTTTGAACAAACTGAGCAATCTCAAACACACCCTGTCTGAAACAAAATTCAAGACTTTACTGGTCTCGTACCCAGAATCCTTTAAGGTTATCATCATCATGTAAGATCATACAGAGGGCAATAAAACACGAAATGGGTTTGGTTTTTGATTTCCCCAAGATCACACAGTAGGCAAAATGTCTCCTCTTCAGAGGCTTTAACTCTACCCATGGATCTGAGCACAAACTGACCTTTGGCTTTTTGTTAGGTTCAGACGGACATATGGTTCAGGGGTGTAGTTCTCGTAGAGTGTACTTTCTAAGTTTAAGTTGAAACTCAAAATCAAATGCCCATTTTTCCACAAAGGCTTGTCCTTGATTTGGTTAACACCACCTGGTAATTTGTTCCTGTATATACTGCAAATCAGTTTCACAAAACATAGATACTCACAACTCTCCGTGGTCTACAAAATGGTTAAGGTCCCAGTAAAACTTTTTTTTGCGATTCTGTGTTCTGGCAAATGTATCACTGTTCCATGTCACCTTTTTGCCAAACCACACATGGTTCCCAACCCATATCTCCACAGATGGCCAGGTTTGGAGTCAGTTTGTGAAGACCAAGAAAGCAGCGGATTGCTCTGTTCTGAACATTGTTACAATTAGTATCTCACTATAGAGGTCCTGTCTGTCTACGAATGGTTTACCTTCAGACAGAAAAACAGAAGAGACTTGCCCTCTCCATTAGCCCCTGGTTAAATTCCCCTGTAGAGAGTTTGCATGTGTTCTCGTGTGTGCACGAGGCAGACCGGGACAGCTCATAGACTACAGGCTGTGGAGGAGAAGTTGTGTGTCGGTCAGTGCAGGTGTTCATTGTTAGAAGTCTGTAAGAAGCTGACTCTGTGTCCCAAATGGTACTCTATTCCCTATATAGTGCACCATTTTGAACTAGGGCCCATTGCCAAGTAGTGCGCTTTATAGGGAATAGAGTGCCATTCGGGATGCAACTTGAGTCTCTGCATGGCAGCAGCTACCTGCCGAAGTCACACAGACCGGGTCAGGATGTCCGCCCCAACCCTGACACGGCCTTCACGCACAGATACATGCACACACACAGCCCCATCCCTGACAGGTCCTTCACACACAGATTGACACACAGATATGCTGAGAAAAAAAGCTATGGGGCTCCAACCTCAGTGGGCTAGACTTTAAAGGGGAATAGGTACAAATGCTCGCTCACATAGGAGCGCACACACACACACACACACAGTCAGTCAACACACACACACACACACACACTAACCCTCTCTCCATTCCACCCCTCCTCTCGCTCTCCCCCTCGCTGTACTTCCCCCCCTCCATCTCTCTAGAGCACTTTATGAGCGGACTGCGGAGGCAGAGCTGGACCTGAGTTTTCAGAAGGATGACATCCTGTATGTGGATGATACTCTACCAATGGGCAGCTTCGGCAGTTGGATGGTCTGGCAGCTGGATGAGAACGCACAGCGGATCCAGAGAGGACAGATCCCCAGCAAATACATGTAAGACACACACACACACACACACACACACACACACACTACTAAGTTATTAGCTGATACCAGTTAGTCTCTCCTTAACATTTGGGTAACTTCCGTGTGTCATGATGAGTCTTGTGTGTGTGTGTGCAGGATGGACCAGGAGTTGTACCGACACAGTATGACAGAGCTGAAGGAAGACAAGGACAGTAAGAGTCTGTCTGCTGCCGCCAGGAGATCCTTCTTCAGGAGGAAGCACAAACACAAACGCAGCGGCTCTAAAGACGGCAAGGAACTGGTGGCCCAGGACGCCATTAGCACAGACTCCATACCATTTCTAGAGGGTGAGGACACACGCACCTTTACATGGACAGAGTATGAGGCTTTGTGTGTAACGCTACCCCACTGACTGATTTGTGTGTGTGTGTGTGTCTCTCCCCCTCAGACTGTGTGAGCCTGGCGTACCAGCGGGTCCAGAAGGTAGTGTGTGTTTCCTCTAGGCCGGTCGTGATCCTCGGCCCTCTCTCAGACCCCGTCAAGGACATGCTGGTTAAAGAGTCCCCCGGGAAGTTCTGCAGATGTGTCCTGGGTGAGTAAAGTACAACAGTACCACAATATAATACTGGTTGAGTAGAGTACAACATATATAATACTAATAATACTTATTTTCCACCATAATTTGCAAATAAATTTATAAAAAATCCTACAATGTGATTTTCTGGATTTTTATTTCTCATTTTGTCTGTCATAGTTAAAGTGTACCTATGATGAAAATTACAGGCCTCTTTCATATTTTTAAGTGGGAGAACTTGCACAATTGGTGGCTGACTAAATACTTTTTTGCCCCACTGTATGTGAATAAGCTTTTTCAATTTTTAAAAATTTGTAATACATTTGCAAACATTTCTAAACCAGTTTTTGCTTTGTCATTATGGGGTGTTGTGTGTAGATTAATGAGGCTGTAACGTAACAAAATGTGGAAAAAGTCAAGGTCTGAATACTTTCCGAATTCACTGTAGTGCACTACTTTTGACCGCAGCCTTATGTGCCCTGTGGATTGGGTGTCATTTGGGACACATTGTCCTACATGCACTCCAAAAGGAAAGCATACATAGTAATATATTATTAAATTATTGCCTATTGATGATTGCTTCTCATTTTATCGAACAGAATGGGGTTTAGACTTATAGAAATACAATCATTGAGTGTAGCCCTTGTCATTTTCTATTTCTTTGGTTAGACTACTGGGTTGTATTCATTAGGATGAACAGTCTCTGACTTCTGTCTGTGTGTTTTCCTCAGAGGTGATGAAGGCATCCCAGCAGGCTATAGAGCGCGGAGTCAAAGACTGCCTCTTCATCGACTACAAACGCAGGAGTGGCCATTTTGATGTGACCACCGTGGCCTCCATCAAGGAGATCACAGAGAAGGTACAACATCAGGGCTGATCTAGCATCAGTATCACCTTTTAGAAATAGTGAAAAAGATTGTATGAACGAACGGGGGGGACCTGATCCGAGATAAATACTTCTATATTGTCAGATTCTCGTCTCTTTTATCAAATTAAAGTGTTCCCCTTAGTTATTTCAGAATAAAGTTAGATGTGGTCAATTAAATGCTTTTTTTAATGTCACCTCAAAAGCAGTCTTCAGGTTTTTCATTTCTCACAATTTACAACATTCTGTCATAATAGACGTTGAGTCTCTTGCATTTGATCCTTTCTGAAAGCAGCAGCATCATGTTGATCCTTTCTGAAAGCAGCAGCATCATGTTGGTCCTTTCTGAAAGCAGCAGCATCATGGTGGTCCTTTCTGAAAGCAGCAGCATCATGTCGGTCCTTTCTGAAAGCAGCAGCATCATGTCGGTCCTTTCTGAAAGCAGCAGCATCATGTCGGTCCTTTCTGAAAGCAGCAGCATCATGTCGGTCCTTTCTGAAAGCAGCAGCATCATGTCGGTCCTTTCTGAAAGCAGCAGCAGCAGCATCATGTCGGTCCTTTCTGAAAGCAGCAGCAGCAGGATCATGTCGGTCTTTTCTGAAAGCAGCAGCAGCAGGATCATGTCGGTCCTTTCTGAAAGCAGCAGCATCATGTCGGTCCTTTCTGAAAGCAGCAGCAGCAGCATCATGTCGGTCCTTTCTGAAAGCAGCAGCAGCAGCATCATGTCGGTCCTTTCTGAAAGCAGCAGCAGCAGCATCATGTCGGTCCTTTCTGAAAGCAGCAGCAGCAGCATCATGTCGGTCCTTTCTGAAAGCAGCAGCAGCAGCATCATGTCGGTCCTTTCTGAAAGCAGCAGCATCATGTCGGTCCTTTCTGAAAGCAGCAGCAGCAGGATCATGTCGGTCCTTTCTGAAAGCAGCAGGATCATGTCGGTCCTTTCTGAAAGCAGCAGCAGCATCATGTCGGTCCTTTCTGAAAGCAGCAGCAGCATCATGTCGGTCCTTTCTGAAAGCAGCAGCAGCATCATGTCGGTCCTTTCTGAAAGCAGCAGCAGGATCATGTCGGTCCTTTCTGAAAGCAGCAGCAGCATCATGTCGGTCCTTTCTGAAAGCAGCAGCAGCATCATGTCGGTCCTTTCTGAAAGCAGCAGCAGCATCATGTCGGTCCTTTCTGAAAGCAGCAGCAGCATCATGTCGGTCCTTTCTGAAAGCAGCAGCAGCATCATGTCGGTCCTTTCTGAAAGCAGCAGCAGCATCATGTCGGTCCTTTCTGAAAGCAGCAGCAGCATCATGTCGGTCCTTTCTGAAAGCAGCAGCAGCATCATGTCGGTCCTTTCTGAAAGCAGCAGCAGCAGCATCATGTCGGTCCTTTCTGAAAGCAGCAGCAGCAGCATCATGTCGGTCCTTTCTGAAAGCAGCAGCAGCAGGATCATGTCTGTCCTTTCTGGAAGCAGCAGCAGCAGGATCATGTCGGTCCTTTCTGAAAGCAGCAGCAGCAGGATCATGTCGGTCCTTTCTGAAAGCAGCAGGATCATGTCGGTCCTTTCTGAAAGCAGCAGGATCATGTCGGTCCTTTCTGAAAGCAGCAGGATCATGTCGGTCCTTTCTGAAAGCAGCAGGATCATGTCGGTCCTTTCTGAAAGCAGCAGCATCATGTCGGTCCTTTCTGAAAGCAGCAGCATCATGTCGGTCCTTTCTGAAAGCAGCAGCATCATGTCGGTCCTTTCTGAAAGCAGCAGCATCATGTCGGTCCTTTCTGAAAGCAGCAGCATCATGTCGGTCCTTTCTGAAAGCAGCAGCAGTAGGATCATGTTGGTCCTTTCTGAAAGCAGCAACATCTTGTTGTTCCTTTCTGTTGGCAGCAGCAGCATCATGTTGGTCCTTTCTGTTGGCAGCAGCAGCATCATGGTGGTCCTTTCTGAAAGCAGCAGCAGCAGCATCATGGTGGTCCTTTCTGAAAGCAGCAGCAGCAGCAGCATCATGGTGGTCCTTTCTGAAAGCAGCAGCAGCAGCATCATGGTGCTTGTCATCCCAGTTGTTGTACCTAGAACATGACTGAACTGAGATTTTCTCTTCTCCCCCTCTTAGGACTGTCACTGTCTGCTAGACATCGCCCCCCACGCCATTGAGAGGCTGCACAGCGTTCACATCTACCCTATCGTCATCTTCATCCGCTACAAAAACGCCAAGCAGATCAAGTAAGTAGCCAGCCACAACCCATCCTCTTCACGGATTTTCAGTGTGCTAATAATTCTACATCTTTTAAAATATTATGTTCCATTTGACCAGTTCCCAGGTCTGAGATGAAATAATTCCATTGAGACGCGTCTTTAGTGTGTTTTGTGTGTGTGTGTGCGTGCGTGATGGTGCCCCGGGTGAGTAACTAACTAATTGAAGAAATTAATGGGATGTCAAGGTATTCAGCAGGAACTGTATAATAAGAGCGGTATAACACTAGCACAGTCAAATCCCCAGGCTCCTGCTTGACTACTACCACACGCACACTGACAAATCCCCTGGCTGTATCCGAATGTTATTTGATAACTTCTTCTCCTCCTTGAACAGTCAGTAATGAAAAGGTTGGATAGATTTCCTCTCTACCATGAGATTCCCCCGGCAGACACATTGCCGTGCTGAATAGCTCTGTCTGACCTGTGTGTGGACATGAGTGTTTGAATGAGGGGTGTGTGTCAGTTGACATGAGGAAGATTTGACGCCAGACAACATGCCTGGGGAGATGTTAATTTACCGGACATCCCTATGCATTCAGATCCAACCTGGCGCAGCCTTAAAAACAACCGATGGCAAAAACACTATTCCTTGTGTTTCGATTTGTAGCACATGCAACATTTTATAGCCTAATATTTTATTGGTATTTACTTTCCTAAAACAGTAATTGTCCACCTCATGGTTCAACTGTCGGGGATTTGAGCACTAATTGCATCAGGGCATTTCATGCATAGATCAATAGGCTTAGGCATCCACTGTATTTTGTGTGTGTGTGTGCATATACAGTTGAAGCTGGAAGTTTACATACACTTTGGAGTCATTTAAAACTCGTTTTTCAACCACGCCAAAACTATAGTTTGTTAAAAATAAATTTGTGGAAAGTCGGTTAGGATATCTACTTCATGCATAACAAGTAATTTTTCCAGCAATTGTTTATAGACAGATTATTTATAATTCACTGTATCACAATTCCAGTGGGTCACAAGTTTACATACACTTTGTTGACTGTGCTTTTAAACAGCTTGGAAAATTCCACAAAAATGATATCATGGCTTTAGAAGCTTCTGATAGGCTAATTGACATCATTTGTGTCAATTGGGGGTGTACCTGTGGATGTATTTCAAGGCCTACCTTCAAACTCAATGCCTCTTTGCTTGACATCATGGGAAAACCAAAAGAAATCATCCAAGACCTCAGGAAAAAATAATTGTAGACCTCCACAAGTTTGGTTCATCCTTGGGAGCAATTTCCAAACACCTGAAGGTACCACGTTCATCCGTACAAACAATAGTACGCAAGTATAAACACCATGGGACCACGCAGCTGTCATACCGCTCAGGAAGGAGATGCATTCTGTCTCCTAGAGATGAACGTACTTTGGTGCGAATGGTGCAAATCAATCCCAGAACCACAGCAAAGGACCTCATGAAGATGCTGGAGGAAACGGGTACAAAAACATGTATATCCACAGTAAAATGAGTCCTATATTGACATAACCTGAAAGGGTGCTCAGCAAGGAAGAAGCCACCGCTCCAAAACCACCATTAAAGAAAAGCCAGACCACGGTTTGCGGAGAAATGTCCTCTGGTCTGATGAAACAAAAATAGAACTGTTTGACCATAATGACCGCCGTTATGATTGGTGGAAAAAGGGGGATGCTTGCAAGCCGAAGAACACCATCCCAACGGTGAAGCATGGGGGTGGCAGCATCATGTTGTGGTGGTGCTTTGCTGCAGGAGGTACTGGTGCACTTCACAAAATAGATGGCATCATGATGGAGAAAAATTATGTGGATACATTGAAGCAACATCTCAAGACATCAGTGAGGAAATTAAAGCTTGGTCGCAAATGGGTCTTCCAAATGGACACTGACCCCAAGCATATTTCCGAAGTTGTGGCAAAATGGCTTAAGGACAACAAAGTCAAGGTATTGGAGTGGCCATCACAAATCCCTGACCTCAATCCCATAGAAAATGAGGAATGGGCCAAAATTCACCCAATTTATTGTGGAAGGCTACCTGAAACGTTTGATCTACCGAACACTCAATTAGTATATGTTAACTTCTGACCCACTGGGAATGTGATGAAAGAAGTAAAATATTAAATAAATCCTTCTCTCTACTATTATTCTGACATTTCACATTCTTAAAATAAAGTGGTAATCCTAACTGACCTAAAACAGGGAATTTTTACTAGGATTAAATGTCAGGAATTCTGAAACTGAGTTTAAATGTATTTGGCTAAGGTGTATGTAAACTTCTGACTTCAACTGTAAATGTGTCTGCGTGCGTATATTGATTTTACTGAGTTACAGATGATATGAGAAAATCAGTCAATTTAAATAAATTCATCAGGCCCTAATCTATAGATTTCACATGACTTGAATTATAGATATGCATCTCTTGGTCACAGATACCTTTTTTAAAAATGGGCCTCACAGTGGGCCAAATTGCCTTGGATAAAATGCAATTGTGTTCATTGTCCATAGCTTATGCCTGCCCATACCATAACCCCACCGCCACCATGGGGCTCTCTGTTTACAATGTTGACATCAGCAAACCTCTCACGCAGACACCGCCATACACATTGTTGTGAGGCCGGTTGGACGTAGTGCCAAATTCTCTAAATGATGTTGGATGCGGCTTATTGTAGAGAATTTAACATTCAATTCTCTGGCAACAGCTCTGGTGGACATTCATGCATGCCAATTGCACGCTCCTTCAAAACTTGAGACATCTGTGGCGTTGTGACAACTGCACATTTTAGTGGAATTTTATTGTCCTCAGCACAAGGTGCACCTGTGTAATGATAATGCCGTTTAATCAGCTTCTTGATACACCACACCTGTCAGGTGGTTGAATTATCACTTTACATTGGGTTTACATGTTGGGTTTATATTATTAAGTGTATGTATGTGTTTACAAATAAAGTATTTAAAAAGGAAAGAAGAGAAGGTTAGTCCTGGCCCCAGAGAGAGAGAGATATGCCGGCCGCATGCAATAACAACGACATGCATTTCTTGTCAGATTGTTACTGCGTCTGCTATATAGATATTGACGTACAGAAGGGGGTTAATTCAAACATTTCTCTCCAAATATTTTGTATAAAGATAAGCATTATATTGTTAGATTATAGGAGTAACTCTGGTAGGCCTGAAACACTTCCTCACCTCAAGTTCAACTGTTGGAGTTAGTAGGAGCGCCGTCCTGTACTGCCTTCATATCATGCCTTTATATCATAGGCCTGCAGTATAATAGGCTAATAACCACACAACTTTTACAAAAGTTTCTCACCTTAATTAGGGTAATTCAAAAGTAAGTCAAGCCATAAGAGCAGGCTATTATGTTGCGGCAAACACAGCATTACAGTTGGAACTTAATTTGGCCAAAGAAAATGGCTGAACAGAATTAAACAGAACACTTGCAAACTGGTTTAAACCTTCACAATACTCTTTATCCTCTAACTTGTGTTTTACTTCAATGAAAAAGGCCTCATCCTCACAATCAACATAAAAAAAATTCATAAATTTCCGGCTAACGGAAACCCTGGTGTGTGTGTGTGTGTTTTGCAGGAGAGTTAACTCGGAGTGTTGCCCCCACACACACACACCCTTGTGTAATCCCAAACAGCTGGAGATGCTCTTCCACTTTTTTTCCCCCCTTCAAACTATTTATGTAATGTCATTTGGTGTAGCCACATTTTCTGTGTGGTTATATCACTGAGTCCTACTGTTGGCAAGCAGCTGGCCTGTGTTAGCCAGAATGTGTTGTCATACTCTAAACCAAGGATCTCCAACCCTGTTCCTGGACAGCTACTGTCCTGTAGGTTTTCACTCCAACCCTAATCTATCACACCTGATTCTAATAATTAGCTGGTTAGTTACAACTGGAGTGGTAGTGAAAAGCTACAGGAGAGGGTAGCTCTCCAGGAACAGGGTTGGAGTGTAAACCTACAGAAGAGGGTAGCACTCCAGGAACAGGGTTAGAGCCCTGCTATAATTTGACTTTTTTTCTTACAATTTATGAGAGAAGATGATTCTGTGTTAGTAGGGGATTCATTCTTGAATTGCAGTGGCATTTGCATCCATTTTTGCCACCATTTTAAAACACTTTAAAATGGCGTAGTTTCCTCTACTACATATTTTTATGCATTGTTTAAAGATCTTAGGGCACCAAATTGGTTTGTCCCAGGACTGATGAGTAGAGATGTAGTGACATGGGGATTTAGATGTATCTATTATTTAGAATTCTACAATGTCAACAAAAGTATTTCATATATTTTACTCAGACAAACCTCTTTTCCCAGAAGTTGGCAGTCTTAGGCCCTAAAAATTGTCAGACTCCAGCCACCCTAGTCAAAGACTGTTCTCTATGCTACCACATGGTAAGCGGTACCAGAGCGCCAAGTCTAGGTCCAAGAAAGCCTCTTGGACCTATATAGCTTCCAACACTAAATAGCTTCCAACACCAAGCCATAAGACTCCTGAGCGGCTAATCAAATGGCTACCCGGACTATTTGCATAGTCACTTTACCTCTACCTACATGTACATATTATTTTAGTAAATACTTTAACTTATTTTTCTTAAAACGGCATTGTTGATTAAGGGCTTATAAGTAAGCATTTCACTGTAAAGGGCTACACCTGTTGTGTTCGGCACATGTGACAAATACAATTAGATTTCTACTGTGTGATGACACGAACAAGTGAAGGATTTAGGTCCACTCAAGTTATGGTATTAAGACTAAACAGGATGTGCTCTTAGGCCTACAGCTCAATGGTGGCTATACAAGGCTGCTATACTAAGCCTACTAATGATATTGATAATTACTTATTATAATGATGGTCATAATAGTAATAATAACAATAGGGAGATCAAAAGATGAGTTATAGGCAATATTCTGATGAATTTTTCTGACAATTTGGTAGTGTTAACAACACAATAAATGCAGTTCTAACAAAAAGTACATGGTCTTTATTACAGCAAAGATTTTTTTTAAAGCTGAATTTGTGAAATTGTTTTTCCAACACGTTGTGGTTGCATGAAGCTTGGTGATCACGAAATCAGTAGGCTGTTAAACAATCACAGGCAACAGAAGCAGGATCTGTCTTATTTTTATAGATATCTGTGGATGATTGATAAAGCCGGGCACAAATGACTGCCTCGCCTGGTTCACCAACTACTTCTCAGATAGAGTTCAGCGTGTCAAATCGGAGGGCCTGTTGTCCGGACCTCTGGCAGTCTCTAAAATGCAAGTAAAACTAAATGCATGCTCTTCAACCGATCTCTACCCGCCTAGCATCACTACTCTGGACGGTTCTGACTAAGAATATGTGGACAACTACAAATACCTAGGTGTCTGGTTAGACAGTAAACTCTCCTTCCAGACTCACATTAAGCATCTCCAATCCAAAATTAAATCAAGAATTTGCAACAAAGCATCCTTCACTCATGCTGCCAAACATACCTTAGTAAAACTGACTATCCTACCGATCCTCAACTTCGGCGACGTCATTTACAAAATAGACTCCAGCACTCTACTCGGACTGCATCCAATTTGCTATCACAGTGCCATCCGTTTTGTCTCCAAAGCCCCATATACTACCCACCACTGCGACCTGTACGCTCTCGTTGGCTGGCACTCGCTTCATATTCGTCGCCAAACCCACTGGCTCCAGGTCATCTATAAGTCTTTGCTAGGTAAAACCCTGCCTTATCTCAGCTCACTAGTCACCACAGCAACACCCGTAGCATGCGCTCCAGCAGGAATATTTCACTGGTCACCCCCAAAGCCAATTCCTCCTTTGGCTGCCTTTCCTTCCTGTTCTCTGCTGCCAATGACTGGAATGAATTGCAAAAATCACTGAAGCTGGAGACTCCTATCTCCCTCACTAGCATCAGCTGTCAGAGCAGCTTACAAATCATTTCACCTGTACATAGCCCATCTGTAAATAGCCCATCCAACTACCCCATCCCCATATTTATTTTGTTTTTTTTGCTCCTGTGCACCCCAGTATCTCTACTTGCACATTCGTCTTCTGCACATCTATCACTCCAGTGTTTTAATTGCTAAGTTGTAATTATTTCACCACTATAGCCTATTTATTGCCTTACATCCCTAATCTTACCTCATTTGCACACACTGTATATAGACTTTTCTATTCCGTTATTGACTGGACGTTTGTTTATTCCATGTGTAACTCGTTGTTTGTGTCACACTGCTTTGCTTTATTTGTAAATGAGAACTTGTTCTCAACTGGCCTACCTGGTTAAATAAAGGTTTAAATTATTTTTTTGAACAATTCGGCTATTGATTATGTACCTAATTTAAGTTGGTTTCCCCACTTTTCTTAGACAATTTAAGGCAAGGGCTGTTTTCTCATGTCCTCATTCTGCTGATGCCTCCGCCGCATTGTTCTCAACACCAATATGCTGGTTAACTTTGCTATTATGCACATAGCAACATGGTCTAGGAAAAGGATAAGAGCGTCTGCTAAATGACTAAAATGTAAAAGGCGCCAATTCAACAGAGCACTGATGTTTCAGCACCGCGGACAGCAATCGCTAGAATTTATGCCAAGGCGTGTTGAAGCTGTTCTGGCGGCTCATCGTGGCCCAAAACCCTATTAAGACACAATGTTGGCGGTTCCTTTATTTGGCAGTTTACCTGTATGTGTTAGTAATAAGGATGTGTGTTAATACTCTTTATTGGTTTGTCTGTGTTAGTAATGAGGCTGTGTTAATACTCTCTATTGGTTTGTCTGTGTTAGTAATGAGGCTGTGTTAATACTCTCTATTGGTTTGTCTGTGTTAGTAATGAGGCTGTGTTAATACTCTATTGGTTTGTCTGTGTTAGCGAGGCTGTGTTATTACTCTATTGGTTTGTCTGTGTTGGTAGTGAGGCTGTGTTAATACTCTATTGGTTTGTCTGTGTTAGCGAGGCTGTGTGTTATTACTCTATATTGGTTTGTCTGTGTTAGCGAGGCTGCGTGTTATTACTCTATATTGGTTTGTCTGTGTTGTTAGTGAGGCTGTGTTAATACTCTGCGCTGGTTTTCTCTCCTCAGGGAACAGAAGGATCCAGTGTATCTGCGAGACAAGGTTTCTCAAAAACATTCCAAGGAGCAGTTTGAGGTTGCACAGAAGATAGAGCAGGAGTATAGCACATTCTTTACAGGTTGGTATTCGACTCATGTTGCACTGTCTCTGCTTCTCTTTGGCTGTGTGTGGGGGTGGGTGGATGAGTGTGTGCATACGTGTATGTGGCTTCGTGTGTCATTTTCTAACTTAGTTAACCCTGCCCTTCCTGTATCTTTCCAGGTATTGTCCAGGGCGGCTCTCTGCCCTACATTTGCACTCAGATCATAACTATAGTTGACCAGGAACAGAGTAAGGTCCTGTGGACTCCCCTTGGCTGCCCCTAGAGGGTGGAGGCCACCACTGCACCCTGTTGCACTGCGCCTCTCCCTCTCCACTCACAACAAACACTACAAAACCTTCCACACTATACCAATAGGTACACTACAGTAAGCTACTACACATGTAAGCTAGATATTTTTGTTATTGTTTTTAGGGTGTTGATTTGTACCTTTTTAACCAGAGCCTTTTCTTCTCTGTGTAATCTGTAGCAGGTTGGTAGAACTGACAGGGTGTTACACTTCATTTGGTCTTCCCTACGGGTTTTAAGGTGGTGTTTCTGTAAAGCTGCATTGTAAGCAGCCTTTTACAGTTAAGAAATTAGTGTGTATTGTTGTTAAATTTTCTGCTGGAAGGTGTTAGACCCCACTGACCCAGAATCAGCCCTTAAATCAAACCTGTGTATCAAATTACATCACCCTGTTTTACACACCCCGTTCAATGACTGACAACTAATAATGTGGAATAATAATAACTGTGTGTGCGTATGAATCGTGTGTACGAGAGAGAGAGTAATATTATTGATGAATTGTAATGACTGTTGGTTGGATTGAAACATGGTCTTTGATATTGGTATGAAGTTGACGCCATAGAAACGTTATCTGTAGAACAGACAAACCTCTCCAAGCGATATGTCTTATCGGTCTTCTGTCAAATGTTTTATCCAAAAGGCGATTTTGAAAGTGTCAAATCAAACAATATTTTACAGCTTTCAATCATACTAAACTTCGGTGTGCATCATGTGTGTAACTGTGTCAAATTAAATTGTTTATAGGAAAGCAAAAGCCATGAAAATCACACATGGCAGTAGCAAATGGTGTCTGGTCTACTCGTTGCGTTTCTATGGTTACTGCACGTGAGTGGACAGTTTACGGGCTTATCGGAAGTGCCTTCCGTCAGAGACAGGCCCCCATTCCTTACCCTTTCCGATCTGATGGAACAGAATAAGTTGAAGCAATATGGCGATAGGACCTCCCCATTGGAAGGCTAGCTGGAGCCATCACCATGCTGGTCACACCCATCTGTTACCTTCAGATCTGCAAACACCATGAAGTTAACACTAGGGTTGAAAAATTCCCTGTAGTTCCAGAAATCCCAGTTGGGGGATTCCTGGAATCGGGAGGTGAATAAGCAGGAAATCCGTAAACCAAGGATTTTATTGAAAGTTCACAGAATTTTTCAACCCAAGTTAACACTATAGGTCTGCAAACAAACACTATAGGTCTGCAAACAAACACTATAGGTCTGCAAACAAACACTATAGAGCAGGGCTTCCCAAACTCGGTCCTGGGGTCACCCCAGAGCTTGTTTTGGAATGAGACTGCACAGAGCGTATGACAATGGCAAGGTTGTGAGGGTAGGCCAGACGGTGACCACCTCAGAATACACTCCAGGTCTAGACAGACCACTGTGTCTCCATCACATATCTATCTGTCACATATTTAAAGACAATATAGAGAATATATATATGTTTGTGTGAGTGTACATGCCTCACAGGGGCCTATGGACTGTAACAGTATGCAGATGAATTATTCTATAGTACATGTATTTCAACTAGTTCTCAGGCCTGTGGAAGTTCAGTAGTCATGTCTTAGCAGGTATTTGCATGTTTTACTGTTTTTGTCTTTGGTTGTCATCTTTTTTAAACGTACTCACAAGAATGACACCATGGAGCAAATATATATATTTTTTTCTTATTCCTTAATAAAACCATTTAAATGTTAGTGATATTTTTTTTCCCATTGTTATTTAATGTATTTTTGTATTTTTATCTAAGAGGCATAAACACATTCTCCTGCATCCTAATGTGCCAAAATGTTATTTCTGTTTTGCACTTGTTATTCTGTGGACCTTAACAAATGGTTCCTAGGTTTCCCAGTAGACATTATAAATAAATAGGTACTATATAATACTTACTAATTCACATTTTAAATGTATCACATTAGTTCCATACATTTCATTGATGGCCTTTTTATTCTTTAATCATCTTGATTAGAAAACAGACAGAATGCTCCTCCATATTTGCATTCTTGCTGAAAAAGGGACTTAATGCACAGTTTTTCAAAGGAAAATCAGATCTGAAGTTTGACTATTGGGCTGTATGATAGGCATATTAAGTATAATTGTAATGTACATTTTTTGTAGTAGAGATGGTTTAAAATGAGGGATGCCATGTGAAATGGTTGTATTTCTAAGAGGAATGACAAGCTGCCAGGTACTGTTCTGTGGTTTTATTTTTATTTTCTTTGAAAAATGTGATATGTATCAAATGTTAAGACATGAACATTAGAATAAAAGTCATTTTCTCTATCGCAATGACATGTTTTTGTGTCAGACTCATTACTGGGGACTTACACTTGGCGAGAATATCAGCGACCTAGCTGCAGTCATTTTCAATGGAAGAAGATGCGAGGAGACACAGCGACTTAACAGTTGGCGACCAGCGAGCTAGCTACCAGTGTTCAAGGTTCCAAAGGTTTATGCATATTTCAGCGACGTGACTGCACAACAGCCAATCGGTAGAGTGCAGCTCTTGCAAAAACGCTTTGACATTGGTTGTTAGCCAAACTGCCATTTTGCTGCATGCTGTTAAGGATACACCCACCTGTGGAGATCTCCACGACTTGATCGCTGATTATCTCTGCAAGTGGGAGTCATCAGTTATTTGTGTCTCGCTATCTCTCCCTGTTCTTGAATGAGTTAGTTGGCAACCTTGTTTCATTCAGTACTGGGAAATATTAAACGTAGACCACTTAATATTGTTCAATCATCCCTTTGGAAATAGAATACAGTAGTTATTGTTAATTTTGCATTGAAAAGGCACCCAACCAGACACCACGCACAGTTACCTAAAGGGCAGCATTGGCCTCTGATGGTCTGGCAGCTGGATGAGAACGCACAGAGGATCCATAGAGGACAGATCCCCAGCAAATACATGTAAGATGCACAGAGGTTTATTTTGATTTTTGATATAAAGCAGGAAAATGTAGTGTTTCGCATTCTGAAATATGATGCCCCTAAAATCTGCCACCCTTCAGAGATGCACTATAATAAAAATATAATTTAGCTGAATGCAGCAGAGTAAACGACATGGCAGATAAAACAAACATCCATCCATTTTTTCTGTGCAGAGAATGAGAAGGCAGCTGTATCTCTCTGGATCACTGTAGAGAGATACGGCTTCTCAGAAATGACAAAGCTTGCCACACATTCCTCTGCATTCAAACCGACATCCCTAACCAAGATGTAATAGTAGAGCAACAATAAACCAGGTTTTCCACTCTTGGCTGACATCACAGAGACAGGACTTTCGCCTGTTCAGTCCTCTGACTCCTCTCCCATCAGTGTACAGGATGGGAAGAAAGACTGAATGTTAGAGAAAGGGTCATGTCCTTTTACTGAATGACTTTGTTCTGGCCAACGGTCTTGCCAACTGTGTCATCAAATGGTCCTACACTGATCATTATAATGGATTTAACAATGAAAATGGCTAAATGTCCCCCCCCCAAAAAATTGTATTTGCATGATTATATTCCATTTGGGGAAATGATTCAATTACAATATTCTCATTACTGATAAACTACAGTATCTTCACTGTTAATAAATCCAAGAAACTTAGACATTTCTATACAGTCCAGTACCAGAAACGCACTTTGTGCCGTGTGATTCCCCATTCCATCAAGTTAGGCAGCCTCTAGCTACACCAGATCTGATTGGTGGATTGGGCTTCCAATGCTCAAGGTCACTTTCTCAAAGCTGTAACTAAGGTCAAATGGTCTTCTTCCCATGATGTTCAAGGAGATAACTGGCCTCCAGCACTCTGGCCTACTCATTGGGGTGAGAGATCGTCCCATGACCCACCATACCCTCTTCCGTTTGCCAGGCCCTTGGACCAACCCTCAAGTACCGTTATCTTGCTCCCCTTTCTCCCCAAAGTGTGCACTCTTTCACTCCCTATCAAAGATTTGAAAAAATATATTATTCACAATTATGTATGCAAATCAGATAGGCTGATGTATTAGCTGGAGGAAGTTTCCCACCATATTCCATAGAATAGGAACACTGTTTTTGTTGTCATAGAAAGCTTGGCACCCAAATGGAGACCAGTTTGTCAAATACGTGTACAGAATACATATTATGAACTGTGTCATTCTTCCTCAGAGCTCAACCCTCCCCTAGCCAAGCGTCACACCTCCTCCTCAACTCTCAACCCTGTATTAGTAAAGCCTCATCTTCCTTCCTCTATGGGATGGCACACTATTCTGTGTGAAATCCTGCATGAAGTATTCCTGCATATTTATTGGAAAAATAAACAAATGCATCGAGCAGACAAGCTTATGGAACCATGTCTCAACCCTGCATTAGTCAAGCCTCACTTATTTAAAATCCACGTAAAAAGACAATTACCACTAAATAAGTAAGTCACAACTGTGTCCTCTACATACAGTGCATTCGGAAAGTATTCAATCCCCTTGACTTTTTCCACATTTTGTTAACAGTCTTATTCTGAAATGTATAAATAAAAACAAATCTTCACACAGTACCCCATAAAAACAAAGTGAAAACAGGTTTTGAAAGTTTATGAAATGTATTAAAGATAAAAACAGATACCTTATTTACATAAGTATTCAGACCCTTTGCTAGTAGGAGACTCGAAATTGAGCTCAGGTGCATCCTGTTTCCAGTGATCATGCTTGAGATGTTTGGAACCACCAATCTTGGTTTCATCAGACCAGAGAAACGTATTTCTCATGGCCTGAGAGTTTAGGTGCCTTTTGTCAAACTCGAAGCGGGCTGTCATGTGCCTTTTACTGAGGAGTGGCTTCCATCTGGCCACTCTATCATAAAGGCCTGATTGGTAGAGTGCTGCAGAGATAGTTGTCCTTCTGGAAGATTCTCCCATCTTCAGAAGAACTCTAGAGCTCTGTCAGTGACCATTTGGTTCTTGGTCACCTCCCTGACCAAGGCCTTTCTCCCCAGATTTCTCAGTTCGGCCAGGCGCCCAGCTCTAGGAAGAGTCTTGGTAGTTCCAAACTTCTTCCATTTAAGAATGATGGAGGCCACTGTGTTTTTGTGGATCTTCAATGCTGCAGAAATGCTTTAGTATTCTTCCCCAGATCTGTGCCTCGACAAAATCCAGTCTCTGAGCTTTATGGACAATTCCTTCGACCTCATGGCTTGGTTTTTTCTCTGACATGCTCTGTCAACTGTGGGACCTTATGTAACAGTATAACTTTAGACCGTCCCCTCGCCCATACCCGGGCGCGAACCAGTGACCCTCTGCACACATCAACAACAGTCACCCACGAAGCATCGTTACCCATCGCTCCACAAAAGCTGCGGCCCTTGCAGAGCAAGGGGAACTACTACTTCAAGGTCTCAGAGCAAGTGACGTCACCGATTGAAACGCTATTTAGCGCGCACCGCTAACTAAGCTAGCCGTTTCACATCCGTTACACTTATATAGAGAGGTGTGTGCCTTTCCAAATCATCTCCAATCAATTGAATTTACCACAGATGGACTCCAATCAAGTTGTAGAAACATCTCAAGGATGATCAACGGAAACAGGATCCACCTGAGCTCAATTTCGAGTCTCATAGCAAAGCGTCTGAATAATTATGTAAATAAGATATTTCTCTTTTTTATAAATTTGCAAACATTTCTAAAAAGCAGTTTTTTCTTTGTCATTATGGGGTTTTGTGTGTCGATTTCTGTCCCCAAAAAAGATTTCTTCCATTTAGAATAAGGCTGCAATGTAACAAAATGTGGAAAAAGTCAAGTGGTCTGAATACTTTCAGAAACACATTCTACCAGTTGGGACGTTGGACATTTCTGAGTTTCCTAGTTCCAACTAGCACGTGAACGCAGCGTAAAATCTGATTTTAAGAAGAGAAATGCTAGAAATAGGCTGGGTTTATGACTGTGGCTGTGGTAACTAGTGACGACCAGGCCATGGCAGCAGGGGCATTCAATTAGACAGGATTTAACACAAAGACGCACCTTGCCCAGCAGTCTGGTCTCATAAACTAGATGTAACAAAGTAAATGTAAATCCGGAACACACTCAAATTAGTATGATATGTTAGGATGGTTACATAAGACAGAAGGTTACCTAAGGCATAAACAAAAGGAGGGTGGTTGGTCGGGGTGGATGTATAATGCGAACGTCTAGTAACCCAAAGGTTGCACGGTTGAATCGCTTCACGAACAACTTTAGCATTTTAGCTGATTAGCATCTTTGCAACTACTTACTACTTTTAGCTACTTTGCAACTACTTAGCATGTTAACTAATCCTTCCCCTACCACTTTTAGCTAACCCTAATCCTAACCTTAACCCTTTAACCTAACTCCTAACCTCAACCCTACGCTGCCAGATTGTGCCATTTGTGTTTTCGCATTGTGGCAACAGTTTGTGGACTTGAAATATCTTCAGCCATTTGAAACCCCTTTAATCTAACTCTTAAACTTAACCCCCAAATTTGTAACATATTGTACATTTAGCATATTCTTAATACATTGTACAAATTGCAATTAGTAACATATTGTACATTTTGCAAATTCTTACTATATTGTACGAATTGCAATTAGTAACATATACAAATTGTAATTTGTAACATATCATATGAAATGGATGATGGACATCCACAAATGAATACATACCATACGAAACGCAACAGATCATACTAAATGGAGTGTCACGGATTTACGTACAGAATCATTTGAAATGCTTTGAGGCCAGGTTGCAGCCGCCCAGAAAGCCAGCCCAAGGCAGCTCAGGGGTCAACCCCCTTGTTTTCATTCAAAGTGAAAACACTACACAAGAAGTGGGGCAGCATAGGGTTGCCCACGACCTGCGGCTACACGTCTCCCTGAAACTGTTGATTGATTTAAATATTTTTGATCTGTGTGTCCTTGGTCTCATCAACCAGGGGAGGACTAGGCATCTGGCATTTCTGGCATACACCAGATGGGCTGGTCCAGTTTTAGCCCCGTGGGACTGTCAAACTTGGATTTTTGTGCAAAAAGGATCCCTATCTGGCTAAAAATGGAAGCCTCAAGGAAAAAAATAGGTCTGTGAGTTAAAAATGCCTGGGCCAATTTTTGTCCCAGTCAGCCTCTATCATCAACACAGATCAGTTCAACAGTGTAGTTAGTATATAATATGGTGAAAAGTAATTCAAGGCTTTGACCTCAAAGGACATAGGTAATAGGGGAGGTGTTGAGACAGGGTAGCACACTATGACCTCTGTCAAGACAATGGCACATGGTAGGCCTAGTGTACTTTCCCTGGAAAGGTGAGGTCACTGGTTCCAGTCCAAGTCCCACTCCCAGCTGTGGGTCCTCATGCGCCCTCTGTGACCGTCCTGTCCTGAGACAGAGTCTTTCTATAGGCCACTGATGCATCTGTCTGTGGGTGGCACCTGTTCCTGTCTTATCCTCTGTCTAATTGTCTTCAGAATGTAAAGGATAATTGACTGGGGGCAGAATAAGGGCTTTGGCACCGGAAACACATTATGGTGAATGATTGAAGGAGCCTCCTTCAAATGAAGATGAAAATAAGCCAATGTAATTTACAGATAAGAGAAAATATCATTAAAGTGACAGAGGCCTGTGTAGCAAGGGAAACTCCTATCGTCAGGTTCAGTTCTGAGAATTAAAATGAGGACAACTGCTGTGTTGTATGAACTCGATGGAATCATCTGTGGCTAATCTAATAACTGTCCTAAAATGGAAGCCTTGGCATTTCAAACCGAAGTTGCTGCTGCATCACAGTACGAGATATTATTGGCTGCTGTTCAAATGAACATGACAGTCACATATGTAGCTCAGAGACATGTGTCACTTTCAACGTGAATACATTACACCGAAAGAGCGCAATGTATTGCCCAATGCCGCGTTCAAAACCCCTGAGAACTCGGTAAAAACAAGCTGCGACTGGGATTATTATTTTTTTTGAACGGTCATCCAACTCCGAATTCCAAATCGGAAACTCGGTGGCTCTTTCTAGATCTCCGACTTTCCGACCTGACGTCACGACGTCATGACTTGATCTAGTTTTTTCCCGAGTTCTCAGTGGTCTTGAAAGCACAATAGGAACTGACTGAGACAAGTGGCTGGCATTTGGTATAAACATCAGCGCTTGGCGGTATTACTGCTTTCTGACCATCTTTGAGCTACGCACCGCCCCTCCGACCTGTAAATCTCTCTAGCATTCAGTGGAGCGAGCGGCTCTGACAGGCACTATCAACTGGCCGATCTGCGCGACCCTGGGCTGGATCAAGGGGAAGGAATGGGGACAGTCAGTTGCGAAGGCGACATCACCCGAGCGCTTATATGTCAGAAAGCGAACACTCCGCTAGATGATGTCGTTTGTGTTTTCGCATCGTGGCAACAGTTTGGGGACTTGAAATAGCTTCTGCCATTCAAAAACCATCGAGGCTATCGATTAAATTGGTGTTTAGAAAAGTGAAATCAATTTTCCGCTGTTAATCGACCGAATCCCTGGATGGAAGACGACTTGATAGGTCGGACAGAAACTGTTTGAAGAAAACAGCCCTTTTTCAATGTCGCTGCGCCTATCATAATCTGAAACATCATTGGCAGCCTCGACGGCTGCTAGATGAGACAGACCATCTTTGCCATGGCATTGGTCCTGAAAAACTCGGAAAAGCTCTCAAAATGAAAAGCGCTCAACGTTTGTCATTACTGCGGATTTAAATGCCTCTCGCGAATGGACACCGACCGGCTATTTCGGTCCAGTTAGTGCGTGCGGCGTTTTCTACTGTCGCGGAAATCTGAAATAGATTGAAATAAACATACCATTAATTAAGTGCGGGTGAGAATATACAACGCATAGTTTTTTTAAAGGCAATATGGCTGGCGAGTGGGGCTGGGGACGCTGGCATAGGCTCTCCAAGGCTCCTAGATGCTAGCTGAGGCGGACGCCACCGTTACCCATGGAAGCGGCAACTCTATGATGAGTAGAAATAACTATTTTAACAAAAATCCGGACTCCTCGATCTCTATGTCCAAAATGGACGTGATCATCCCCTTCTCGCCAGACGTGCCCTGCGACAACAATGGCCAGCGCATGTGGTGGGCATTCCTCGCCTCCTCCATGGTCACGTTTTTCGGGGGTCTCTTCATCATTCTCCTGTGGAGGACCCTCAAATACCTGTGGACCGTCTGCTGCCACTGTAACATCAAAAAGAAGGTAATGACAAACACCTCAACGGTTGGTTATTGATGTGGCGCTCATATTATAAAGGCAAGTTGTGCATAATGTCACATTTACGGTGATATATATTACGCCACTGTCTGTCTTGACACATTTTACTGTCCACCTTATGGACAACAACCTTACGTTGTCATCCATTGTTTATAAAAGCTCTCCGGCCTGGGCTGGGGTGGTTGATTTACCATGACATATTGACTTGGAGTCCAATACGTGTTGTTGCATTAGCCTTCACTGGGATAGTGACTCACCATCAACTTATAGTGTTGATTTACATTTGGTTGAGTTGTCAACTAACGTTTATTCAACGTAAAATCAACAAAACATGTTATTGGATTTAGGTTAAAGGTAGGGTGAAAAAAATAGTGAAGTTTTCCACATTGTTGAAATGATGTGGAAACAACCTTGATGCAACCAGTTTTTCCCAGTGGGTAGGCTGAGGAGCTGTCAAATACCCTATAGCTAGAAAACTGTCACCAACATACAACAACAGGCCAGTCTATGTGGTAGGGGAGTACACCTAATATAGGCTGCAAAATTCTCTATTTTATCTTATTTTATGGTAATATTCCAGGCCCCTGGGAAACCAGTTATTACATGTTTTTCAGTAGAGTTAATACTTAGTATATTTCAGTAGAATCAATAATTGGTATATTTCAGTATTCTGTGTCTGTGAAATGCCTGGTGTTGTTGCTTGATGAATGTAACCTGGATGGCTGATCTGAAAATAGACTGTATGGATGCCCCTGCTGTGCTGCCTGCCTAGTTGGTTTGTTCCAGTGCAACAGTAGGCTAGGGGTGGCCCACATAAAGAATGAATCATGTATGAATCACCTGTGTGTAAACGGCTGCTTCAGTTTGCTATCACTCAGTGTTGTATAGGGCACAAGTGGTCCTCTTGTTGGTTTAGCTGGATAGTTCTAGACCTCCGAGGTGGGCACCTCACAGATCAAATCAAATTGCACACGTAACACACCGCTGCAACTCCAAGAGCATTTCATTGTTTTCTCCAGTCTCTGCACAGATGATGCTGTCGGTTAAAAAAACCTGTTTTAGGAAGTCAGTCGGTCTCAACTTACTGGTAGCATAATATAATAACATGCAATTTATAAATGTGGTAGTGCATCAGCCGTTTTCCTCTTATGTCAGTCACTGACAGTCACTAACATTTTCAATTTACAGTAAGTTGGTCTTGCCAGTTATATAAGTGTCCAGGGACACTGACCTCCAGGGACCCCCATTGATTTTGTTAGTCACTCTCACTCAGAAGTCATTGCAAAATGTGTATAATTACCAGAAATTAGTTTTAAAATTGCACCCCCCAAAAAAGGTTGCGAGAGGGAGAAAGAGGGCCCTTTCTGCCCCTCTGCAAAGTCCTCCTGGCATAGGGTGGGGGGACGGCCCCTTTCCGCCCATCTCTGTCGGGTGTTGTATTGTGACAGCCAGGGGCATCAGAGGGATGACAGCAGGACAGGCAGAGGGCACTCTTTCCATCCACCCTCCTCCTATCCTCCAGCCTCCACCATCCCTTAATTTCAACTTCAAGTTTTATTTTTCACATGCACTATCCTCCAGCCTCCACCATCCCTTAATTTCAACTTCAAGTTTTATTTTTCACATGCCCCCCTTGTTGCTATAACAGCCTTCACCCTTCTGGGAAGGCTCTCCACTAGATGTCGGGATTTTTCTGCAGGGACTTGCTTCCATTCAGCCACAAGACCATTAGAGAGGTCGGGCACTGATGTTGGGCGATTAGGCCTGGCTCGCAGTCGGCATTCCAATTCATGCCAAAGGTGTTCAATGGGGTTGAGGTCAGGGCTCTGTGCAGGCCAGTCAAGTTCTTCCACATCGATCTCGACAAACCTTTTCTGTATGGACCTAGCTTCGTGCACAGGGGTATTGTCATACTGAAACAGAAAAGGGCCGTCTGCAAACTGTTGCCACAAAGTTGGAAGCACAGAATTGTCTAGAATGTCATCATATGCTATAGCGTTAAGATTTTCCTAGCCCGAACAATGAAAACAGCCCCAGACCATTATTCCACCTCCACCAAACTTTACAGTTGACACTGCATTGGGGCAGATAGCGTTCTCCTGGCATCCGCCAAACCCAGATTTGTCCTTCGGACTGCTAGATGATGAAGCGTGATTCATCACTCCAGATAACTAGTTTCCACTGCTCCAGAGTCCAATGGCAGCTAGCTTTTCCCCACTCCAGCCGACGCTTGGCATTGCACATGGTGATCTTAGGCTTGTGTGCGGCTGCTCGGCCATGGAAAACCATTTCAAGAAGCTCCCGACGAACAGTTATTGTGCTGACGTTGCTTCCAGAGGAACTTTGGAACTCGGTAGTGAGTGTTGCAACCTGGACAGACAAATTTTACAAGCTTCAGCACTTCACTGTTCCACTCTGTGAGTTTGTGGTCTACCATTTCCCAGGTTGAGCTGTTGTTGCTCCTAGACGTTTCCACTTCACAATAACAACACTTAGAGCTGTTATAACTCTCCTGTGACGATCTGAAGGTTCAGGTTACACTCTACAAGTGGGAAGTCGGCTGTTTTATGGTCTGTCATAAAACACGCTGCCCCTATGCTCTCTAGTGTTGGAGATTGGAATGTAAACTGTGGAACACAGAGAAACCCTTGGACATCAAAAGTTTGAATAATGAAATAATATTTATATTTTTGATATTGTGGGAGTGGTCCGTGGACACTTAAGGAACAGTCATGACGAGTGTGTTTCATTTGGTGATCTCATGAAGGACAGGAAACCCACATTACTGTATTTCTGTTTGTCTACACTTTTCAATGATCAGATTTACATATAGATGTTGGATAAAATGAATGAGTAAATATGAACTATTTGTGAAAAGATGTGGTGTTAGCCTTCTAAATGAGAGTATTGATTTTCATATAAAGTTTAACTAGTCAGTGACCACGTCATGTCTGGCCTCACGGGGGCATCATGTGTCATGGAATCGTCCCTTTTTCCACAGAGTATAAAACCCACTTCCTAAAAAATTGACATGAAGTCAGAGAATGCCGGGACAGAGTCCCCACGTTGGAATGGCTACAATTCTATAGACTATTAGACTAGAAAACATGCAGCTGACGCAACATGTGAAATGGTTAAGAACAACAACACTGTAGTCCATGGAGACCATTCAGTGTAGTGTTGGCTACACGGCTGGAAATGGTTCAACTCTGAGACTATCGATCACTACAGAATAAGAGCAAATCCTAGACGTAGAATTACTAGTCTGCAGCTGGAAATTACGTAAATCTAGTATGAGAATACCGACATCCGCTGAATAATCTATTCTATGCTACGCCTGGCGTATCCATTACAACAGACACTATCCAGAGCCGCGGAGAAAGCGACAACTACGAAAGACATTGACTTCTGGGGAAGTTAACCAGAGACTCTCTGATAAACTGACTTGCAATACGGACCAGCAATTCCAACAGAGAAGACGACAACGACATACGGATGTAAATATATACATTGCAATTATTCTCGAATGAGCGGCCGTTCATGTGCAAAGGATTAGCAGTTCAATTAATTTAATTATCAACTGTGTGTAGTGAATCAATTTTGTCTTTCCCACTCTTTTATCTGTCCCCACCCCTTTCATTGTCTACCAAGCCATCGTATGGGTTTAGCCCACTAGGGACATATTCAATGCATTGTGTTATTAACCAATATCTATTGTTTGTTTTATGTATTTCTGTGGTTATTTAGTTAATCAGTAAATAAATAATTAAGCCAATTTGTATATCGATGATTCATCATTTAGGCTAGGGTTCGTGCAGATATCCAAGGGTTTGCGACGTTCATTAATGAGAACTCATGAGGTAATAATGATACATTCATAGAAGACTAATCGATAACATATGAAAATATCTGAAGAGTCGATTCGGGAATTAGAGACTCTATAAACATTTTCCCGTGGTGCCCCAACTTCCTAGTCAAAGTTTACATGATTTGTTTAATCACGTAATAATAATTACACAGAGAATAGATATGATAAAATAGCGGTCTTCACATTTAATGATAGTCCAGACACGACACAGTTGACCAGGGCAGCTCTAGCAGGGCAGACATTTTGAGGAACTGACTTGTTGGAAAGGTGGCATCCTATGATGGAGCCACATTGAAAGTCACTGAGGTCTTCAGTACTGGCCATTCTACTGCCAGTGTTTGTTTATGGAGATTGCATGGCTGTGTGCTTGATTTTATACACTTGTCAGCAACGTGTGTGGCTGAAATAGCTGAATCCACTAATTTGAATGTGTGTTCACATACTTTTGTGTGTGTTTGTGTATATCCACTTTGTCCTATAGCAGTATGTATGTGGACCTAGACTTGGCTCTCTGGTACCGCTTGCCGTGTGTTAGCAGAGAGAACTGTCTATGACTTGGGTGACTGGAGTCTTTGACAATTCTTTGGGCCTTCCTCTGACACAGGCTTCCTATTTAGAGGATGACAGATTGCGTTGAACCCCTTAAGCCGATTTTGGGGAATGTGAAACTGGGCATTATGATGTTTGTTAACGTGACGATGGTGTGTCCCTTCTGGTTAGGAGTAATTAAAGGATAGAAACCTAATTTGAGAAACATGCGTGAAACTACTTCACCATTGAATCGTGCATTGGTCTCAATGGGAAATTTGCGCTAAGATTTGAGTTGCAGTTTCCTGCATCTCAAGTTAGGATTATGCCAGGGAGAGCTATAGGTCTAACAGCTTCTCTTTCCCGTATTCCCTTTTAATTATCAGCGTAAAACACATCACCCAGGCCAGCCAGCAAACCAGGCAGCCCAGCTGAAACACACACCCGGGGCTTTGTACCTGGGGAGCGGTTCTAACGCAACCATGCCTGACCTGGGTCTCTGGATGGATCACCTGCCTTTCTCAATTTTATGTATAAAGATATTCAGGGTGAAGGCAGGGTAGAGTGGTGCTAGTCCTCGGGGGTGACTTTGGGGGGAGGGGTTGGTTTGACACTTGGCCACAGAGGGAACAGGCTTGTTGGGAGCATTAAGGAGGGAAACCGGATCTGTGTTCAGCTGACTGGCGAGGCCGGCTCCGTTGGCATGGTGTTAGTAACGGGATTCAGGGCAGCGGGGGCCTCTGGCACTGGGGATACTGGGCATCAGGGGGAAACTAATGGCTGGGGGGGGATGATGCGTGTGTGAGATGGTGTTGCATTTCATGCCCTTACCCCCTCTCTGTACCATCCCTGGGACATGTCCCAATACTGTTAAATGGCTTCCTCTCTTAATCTATTTTAACCTCATCTCCCTCCCTTCCTGATCACTGGATGGGCACTCAACTCAGGGCTCTCACCTATCACATTCACTCAGGCAGGTGTTTTCTGCAGGGGAACATTTTAAAGCTTTTTGGTCACATCCACATGTGCAATAAAGTACAGTGAAATGCTTAACTTGTGAGCTCTTTCCCAACAATGGAGAAAGAAGGTTGTAATATTGATATGAAATAAAACACGTGAAATGTGAGAGAAGAAACAGGATAATGCAGTTCTAAAGCTATATACAGGGGGTACCGGTACCGAGTCAATGTGCGGGGGTACAGGTTAGTGGAGGTCACTTGTTCATGTAGGTAGGGGTAAAGTGACTATGCATAGATAATAAACAGCAAGTATCAGCAGTGTAAAAACACGGGGGGTGAATGTAAATAGCCCGGTGGCCATTTGACTAATTGTTCAGCAGTCTTATGGCTTGGGGGTAGATGCTGTTAAGGAGCCTTTTGGTCCTAGACTTGGCTCTCCGGTACCGCTTGCCGTGTGTTAGCAGAGAGAACAGTCTATGACTTGGGTGACTGGAGTCTTTGACAATTTTTGGGGCCTTCCTCTGACACAGGCTTCCTCTGTTGTGTTGTCAGCAAACTTCATGATGGTGTTGGAGTCGTGCTTGGCTACGCAGTCATGGGTGAACAGGGAGTACATGAGGGGGCTAAGCACACACCCCTGGGGGTCCCCGTGTTGAGAGTCAGCATGGCAGAGGTGTTGTTGTTTACCCTGCCTGTCAGGAAGTCCATGATCCAGTTGTAGAGGGAGGTGTTCAGTCCCTGGGTCTCGAGCTTGGTAACAAGCTTGGGGGGCACTATGATGTTGAACAGAGCTGTCGTCGTCAAACATCATTCTCCAACCCAAACCATGCTCCTGTATGTGCATATCTAATACAGAGGTTACGAGCGTACAGTAGACTACACAGTGATGCAGAGTGGGGAACACTGTTTGTTTGTCTTATTAGTGTGGGCCTATCCTATTATTTTTTCTTAGTGTCCCAGTGTTGCTGACTTGTACTTCCTACTTTGTACTTCCCACGACCAGACTGGGTGTCTGGGGACTCCATGCAAGGTTTAGACCAGGACACACACACTGGAATAGGAGCAGAGTGCCAGCAGTACATTGGGAGACAGCCTGAGCGGTGGTGCTGCAGTTTGTTTGTCTTTAAAGGGGCACTATGCAGTGATCACG